>NW_019170481.1:15856-287082 GCF_001890805.1 Aspergillus glaucus CBS 516.65 | reverse complement strand
GTAACCCGTTTAGATATAGGGCCGCCCAGAGCGGGCACATGACCCCGACATTTCTTAGGGAGACCGCTGGGCGAATGTTAGAGAGACCAGCATTCAGTCTAATCACCAATGGGACTGGCTATTACTACCGAAGTTGTTACATATATATACTACCTCCATATACACTCTATTATGCTTCTACCATAGTTTACCCCCGCTGGGTGGACAGCCAGTTTAACAAGTCAGCTGTTATGCTTCCTGTACAATTGCCTCCTGTTCCTGAGCCTTTTGTAGTCATTCAGCACCAGTTAAGCTTCCATCAGTCTGAATAAAGCATCTAGTGCCTCCTTGCTTTTGTTTCTGACAGGTATTCTCTGTATGAAGTTGTTGAATTTCCTGCTGTAATAGGATGGCATTCTGCATAGTCATCTCTCACCTTTCATGACCTTTTTCATTGCCTGTTCCAAGGTTGAGGGAGAACCCTGATGATCTTGGAGATATTGAATTCACTTTTGTTTTTCAAGCTCTTATATATCAGCTGATGTTTTGCCTGCATTAAAAGAGTGGTTGCTGTGTGGGTTGCTGTGTGCTGTAGAAGGTGGGGTTGATGTTTTAAGCTGTATCTGAAGCTTTGAAAGTACTCTCTTTGATGATAATGGAACCAAGCCAGTTGCTGCAAAGCCACTGAATATTCACTGAAGATAAAGTACATGGATGGAACATAGGATAGATATGTAAGAAATCCCTCCTTAGATATAGTATGTACCCCTTGTTGCTGCATTATTTTTGTATGTTGAGCATAGAAGTATTTTAATGATAAGAACCAGCTGACATCCAATGGCTGAAGAAGATGAGAATGAGTGAGGCATATATATAGGAATAATCTCCCTTTCTGTACAAAATTTACCAAATTCTGTTGTTGTATGACTGCCATGGCCATCAAGAATCAATAATAAGTGATATCTTCCAACAGTACAAGATGCAGTATATGTATGGTTCAAAAATTTTCTGAAGCCATTCAAGGCCTAGTTCATCAGTTGTCCAGCCATTCTTGCTCACACTGATTGTATAGCCCTTTAGAACAATATAATACCACTGAGATTGGTGATTCTCTGCTGCAAAGATAATCTGTTGAGGCAGGGCCCATCCAATTGCATTTACTGCAACAATTGCAGTTGCCCATTGGCAATTTCCAGGTTGAATAGCTTTTGCATGTTTTTCTCTTGTTTCAGAGCCACAGATAACTTTTGAAGTTGATATTACACTCATTTGGAAGCCAGTCTCATCCATGTTGTAGATATCTTCAGTAAGGATACCATACTTCTGAATTGTATCCTGAACTTGTTGAAACCACCCCTTTATAAGTTTTGGATTTTCACATTTGGCTCATTTTGGTAATCATATTTCTTGCTGTATTTAGAGCAAAGCTCTTTATGCTGTTTAATATAACAGTTTACCCAGTTTTCACCAATAACAACATTTTTAGGTGATAGCCATGCAGAGAGTAAAGGCTGCACTAGCTAGATATTGTACACTTTCAATTTATAGAGGTAGGCCATGCTTTTCCATATCAAGAATCCCTTTAGAAAGTGCAGATTCTTCTGTATCTGATAATTTTCAGCAATTAGCAACTGTATTTGCCTGTGGAGCAATCCCATTGACACACCTGTTGAATGTTGCAGGAGGGACATTGTATGCTAAAGCTGCCTTCTTTTTGGATGAAAAAAGACCTTTTTTATAGGCATCCAGTGCTAATTGTATATGCTGTTCCACTGATTTATCTGCCATGGTGTGTGTGTATATTCAAGAATTTCAGAAAGGAGAGGTGTTGTTATGATTTTTCCAGGCAGCTGAATCACTTGGTGGTCTGAATCACTCAGTAGTGGATTATGTAATTATATATCTATAACGTATTCCACGGGCGAGCGGCGCGCACGGGCGAGCGGCGCGTTTTCCCCACGACCACCAAATATTCGATTAACTACCTCCTTCAACACATTATATCTTCACCATTTCAATCCATAATGCCTAAATCTCAAGAATCTAACATTCAAATGGCTATATCTGCCTATAACTCGAAAAAAATCAAATCAAAAAAGGAAGCTGCCAAGGTGTTTGGGGTATCTGAAACTACTCTTCGCGAGCGCCTCAAGGGACGAAAACCATGCACAGAAACACGTGCAAATAATCACATATTATCATCTATTCAAGAAGAAGTCCTTGTTAAGCAAATACTGAATGCAGACAAACGTGGTTTTGCAATTCGTCTGGAGTTCCTACGTCAAATGGCCCAGATACTGCTTCAAAAACAGACCCCTACCTCTACTCCAAACATAGGAGTCAACTGGGCATTTGCTTTTATTAGACGCCATCCACAACTGTGAACACGGTTTAATCGGTGAATACCATACCAGCGGGCAAAGCAGGAGGATCCAAAGATTATCAAACAATGGTTTAATATGATATTAGAGACGATTCAAGAGCATGGTATCCATGAAGATGATATCTGGAATTTTGATGAGACTGGCTTTGCAATGGGTCTCTGTACAACCTCTAAAGTTATTACTGCAGTCGAGTGCAGTGAGCAACCACGTACAGTCATTCAAGGGAACCGTGAATGGGTCACAATCATTGAATGTATAGGGTCAAATGGATGTTCAATTCCTCCAGTTGTGATCCTTAAAGGGAAGGAGCATCAAGCCTCTTGGTATCAAGAATCAGCCCTCTCTCAAGATTGGAGGCTAGCCACAAGTCAGAATGGCTGGACTACTGATATAATAGGCTTACGCTGGCTTAAAGAGGTGTTTGAGCCATATTCCAAACATTATTCAGTTGGTTCAAAGCGGCTACTTGTACTTGATGGTCATAGTAGCCATTTAAGTGCAGAGTTTGATGGATTCTGCAAAGAGCATGCAATCATTTGTCTCTGTATGCCACCTCATTCATCTCATCTTCTTCAACCACTAGATGTTGGTGTTTTTGGGCCACTAAAACGTGCATATGGGAAGCTAGTTGAGGGAATGATGATTGCTGGCAACAACCATATTGATAAGGATGATTTCCTATCTCTCTATCCATCTGCACGCGAGAAGGTCTTTACCAAAGAGAATATCTATGGTGGCTTTGCTGGAGCAGGGATCAAACCATTAGATAAAGAAAGGGTTCTTTCAAAAATTACCTTTCAACTGCGTACGCCAACACCACCACTTCTGACTGAAGGGTCAATATCATCTGCATTTCAGACCCCTCAAAATACTCGCCAACTTGATCATAAGATCCACGATCTACAGAGAAGTCTTAATAAGAAAAGACAGCTGTCGAGCAGCCCTGTATCTCACCTTCAACATCTTGAGAAATCTGCACAGATGGCAATGAATATGAATCTACTTCTTCACCAAGAAATCAAGGTTCTACGGGCAGAGAATGAGCGGAAGATGATGAAGAAAGCACGCAGGCGTGGTAACCTAGGTCAAGATACTATGCTATCTATACAGGAAGGTCAGGAGCGTGTTCAGCAGCTTGATAGAGCAGTTGAAGCAGAGGTCGAAGCAGATATTCAACGGCCACGCCAGCGAGCTCCACCACGCTGTAGTGGCTGTGGGACTATTGGACATATTATACGCAGTTGCCCTAGTAAATAGCTACATGTTCAATTACTAGATAGTCTTAATTTAGTGATTTTTTCAAACTTTTAAGCATGTTGATGATTGAATATTTGGTGGTCGTGGGGAAAACGCGCCGCTCGCCCGTGCGCGCCGCTCGCCCGTGGAATACGTTATCAGTCAACACTGAAGTGAATGCCTATGCCTTTTGAAATACTGATTAGACAATAGAGATATGACTACTTAACTGGATTGCATGACCTTTAGTGCCCAAAATTTATGTCACTACTCAATCAAGCTTTGTAAAGCTCATCATCACTAGATTGATTGATACAATAATTACTATGTACCAGTGCAAGGGGTAATGGCTGACATGGAGAGGATATATAGATTTCACTTCCCATTGGTCAAATAATCATGTAAGCAAGTATTAATTATCCCTGCTCCAATTGGCCTGTTAATTTTGTATACTTATAGTATAAATTCTCTAGAATATATTTAAATGCTTCCTAATGTATATTAGTCCCTTTCTAGTGCTTGACAACATTAAGTTCTATATGGTCTTGCTGAATCTGTGATATAGCATATAGCTCTAGATCCCCTTAGATTTTTTCAGATACTTATTATAGTAAAGGATATCATAGGCAGTAACAGGAGGCAAACATTTAATGCATCAGAGGGTTTATTATAATTTATAGGAAAAGATCTTATAATAATATTAGTTTATCTAAGAAGGCTGCTGCAAACTGATTATAGATTTCTTATTATTAAAGACTAAGTACTTAATACTATAAAAGCTGCTCTAAACAGCCTGAAAGCTCTATATATTGAGTTTTTCATAACATGCTTTTATTCTAATAAAGAAATAAAAGAGAGCATATAATATATAATCACTCACTGCATGAATAGTAGTCTTAATTAGAGCAGAGCAGATAATATATATAGGTATAATAAGACTGTGTTATTCACTTGTAGAATAGAGAAAATGAGTATTATTAATACATGCAACAATATATTTCTTGTACTTCTTCAGTAGGGACTGGCTCTTTTATAACCTTTTCTATTAGCCTGGCCTTGATTAAAGAGGTCTCACTCACCACTAACCGACCCCTCCGCCTAGTCTCCGGGGTCGCGCGGTACGCGACCCCGTCAGCCCAGCGGTCAGGGTCAGCCCAGCGAGCAGTTGATTATGGAGGTCATTTTAAACGCCTATATTTCATCAATACATGGCTCTATACTAATTATTTTTATATATAAATAATTTTTGGACACCACTATCTTCCCCTAGATAGCCTTGATCGCTTCACAATGATACCACGGTCCAGGGCATAGTCAACAAGCTCAATCATGACTTCTTTCCACTTCCTCCGGAGAATCTTTCTTTCCTTCCTTTCATAATTTTCTTTCTTAATCCATGAAATCCTTGATACCTCATCACTATATACAACCCCCCCTGTCTGTAGATGTTGTCTTGAGGCGCCAGCTCGCTCCCTTCTTGCACGCTGAGCCTGTGTAGATTGTTGTATCTCCTGTTCCAATTCCTCCGCCAAATGGGCTTGTGAGATGCTAGCCTTTAGTAGCTTATCAAGCCGTGATTTGAAAGGAATACCCTCAGCATGATAGCTAGTAATAATGTTTCCTTGCAGTGCAAATTTTCTGGCAGTTTTGGGTGTGCTTCCAGAGCTGAATGACTCCATACTACTTTCACAGCTAGGAGGAGTAGCAGGACAGTCTTCTGCTAGTTTATCAAGCACAACATCAGGATCAAATGGATGAATGCCAGTCAAGCTAAATCCATGCGTCACTGTACGTTTTTTGAATGTTTTTTGCCGTATAGTTGATAGTGCAGCCAGGAATTCAATCTTGGTAAACTTCCCACATCCAGTTTGGGTTGCATCTGCAATAGCCTCACTATGCCAGTGTTTAAAGGCATGGAAAACGCCAACATCTAATGGCTGAAGCAGGTGGCTTGTATGTGGAGGTAAGAGAAAGAGGATAATCTCATTCTTTTCACAAAAATCCACAAATTCATAGGTAATATGTGAGTGATGGCCGTCACAAAGGAAAAGTCGATAGTGGCCTTTTTTAGACCTTAATGTTGACCGGTTGAAGTATTGAATCCATTGAAAGGCAAACTCATCATTTAGATAACCTGTCTCTGAAACAGCAACAGCACTTCCTTTCTCTGTAAAATCAAACCAGCCAGCTAGATGACACCGGCCGGGCATTACAATGAATGGTGGTATGAAGGAACCAGCTGGGTTGATAGCCTCTACTACCGTGACATGCTCACAGTTAGTATTACTACCAGTGTAGCGCTTTTTATCACGATCCTGGGTGACAATCCATTGGTCCTTTCCCACCCCAATTTGGAATCCAGTCTCATCAAAGTTCCATATATCCTCACTAACCACACCGTGTTCCTCAACTGTATGCTGGAGCAATTCAAACCAACTATTGATAGTTGAATAATCATGGGAATGTTTCTGATCAGCATCTATAGCCCTTGTCTTCTTCCCGGAAGTATTGTGGATTGCGATTTGCGCCGGAGCCACTGTTTGAGCCATTTATCACCAACTGTTGGTGGGGGTGTTGTAGGATCCATGTGGGCGGAATTCAGGATGGAATTGGCACATTTTTCAATCATTTTTGGCCAAGGGGGAGCATCAAATCGGTCAAGGGTGTCAATATACTGGCGTAGAGCATGTTCTTGGGCTTCAGTGACCTTTGTATTCATCCGTGGCCGAGTAGTCCTGGAATTCCAGCCTTTCCATCTTGATGAGAGAGTCTGCCTTGACACACCATGCGCAGTTTTTGAAAATTTTGGTTTTTCTTCATCTTGGAGCGCGTCAATGGCCTTTTGCATTTTAGCTTCATATTCATTATATTCTTTAGACATGGCGGTGGTTGAATAAAAATGCGTTTAATTGAAAATACGGGAATTTTTTCTAACTGCTCGTTGAGCTGACCCTGACCGCTGGGCTGACGGGGTCGCGTATACCGCGCGACCCCGGAGACTAGGCGGAGGGGTCGGTTAAGCCTATTTATAGGTCTTTTAACTGTGGACAGGAGAGGATTATTTGCGAAGCGATAGCGGAGCAAATGCTAGGGGCTCAAAATGCAAAACCAGATTCTGTCTCTCATTGGCCAATAACCACAAAAGCAAATATTACAATTATCTCTTCTCTGATTGGCCCTAAGTTGGTGTTAGGTGATCTGTCTGGTGTCATGTGATCACCAGTGATGCGCATTGATGATGATGTCTTCCATTTTATAGAGCATTTTCCAGTCTAAGAGTGATGCGCATTAGTTAATAGTAAAGAGGATATGCTGTAATATAGCTTTTAATTTTATTTTCAGCCTTAGAAATATATTTAGTCAATTAGTTAAGTACAGCTTTTTTGTCAGTGATGAGAGAGAGTAACATCAGTATTTACTTTTTACTTATAGTGATCAATTTGTTTTTCCATGCATATTACTAGAAAAATCAGCAATGGAGTTAAGAAAAGCCTCAGACTTTGAGAATTTCTCTATAAAAGCATCTTAAAGAACCTCTAGAATGATAATTATATCAACTGAGCAATAGATTTAAAACCCAGTATAAGTATCAATTTATTTCCAGGTGAGAACATTGAAGATAATAAAATAGAAATAGGGGTGTTTAGTAAAGCAGCTGTTTTGAAATTTCAGTAGGTATTAAATTAAATATAGCAGCTGAAGTCAACTGCATATTCATAAGAGTAAACTCTATAAAAAGGGAGAAGAGGATGCATATTATTAAATTTATTGATTAATGTAGACCTAAATAATGGCATAAATATGTATAAATAGGATTTGAGGTAGTATTCTTAATCTAATGGTGTAATTAATTCATCTCTATTATATACAACTAAATCTAGAATCACATTAATATCGACTTTTTAAACTCAGAATATATATTAAAGAACATGTCCTAACCAGAAATATAATTTTTTAGGTTAACATTATATATGACTAATTAATTATTAACATCATTATTAAATAAAAGGGAAGCAAGGCTGGCCTCACTGATATAAATACCTTAATATCTAGAGTGATTTCTTAAGGAAATGGAGTCAGTGAGCAAAAATACCTCTATAGATATAATCAAGGATATCAAGCGTTCAATCAAGCATATAGTCAAGGATCTAGTTGAGCATCTAGTCAGAATTCTACTAGTTAAGCAATCGGGGGGGCATATGTATAAGGAATCATATATTGATCGATTGAGCGTGTGCTCCGGAGTAAGAGTTAGACATATAACTCAGGGATTAGAATATACAAATATTTTTTTTTTAAATTTTATTTTCTATCTAACGGTAGTTTCCTATACTCTAAGACTAGTAGGTGTCAGAATTAAAATAATTGAATATCTCTAGCTAAAGACTATATAACTAATTAGTTCTTTTTGATATATATACTGGCCATGTGCTTTTTACTCTTAGTTTCTTGATTATAAGCTTAAGTAATGAATGCATTATAACTAAATTAAAAGCTCTTTATAATATGATTAAGATCAGTCTAAGTTACTCTATATCTTAAATAGTTACTTTTAAAGAGTGTATGCTTAAGAGGCATAGTATAGAGTTTTTATTAGACTATTATAATGAAGACCAATTAGAATCGTGTGAATATAGGTTATAAAAGTGGAATAGTATATTAATAATTAAGCATATATAGTGACATTAATGAGCAGAGGAAAGAGTAGAATGTTATTCAAAGGTGATATGATCTAACTAAAGATTGATTGCTGGTGGGAGCCAGGTGACTCTTGCTATAAAGTGTGTCCAGGGCCTGGGGCCCTAATCTGTATTGGGAGGTTTTACAGAATCACTCCTATACTAGAGCATCTAATAGATCCAAAACCACAGCCATGCCCTTTATCTAGTAAGCGGTTGGTCATGGACATTAATACCATTCGCAGCTTCGCGTCGGCCGGCTCAAATGTTTCCTATAACGTTTCATTTTTACCTCTTCAAAAACCAGACCGTAGTGATAGCCAGCATCGATACATCATACCTTAGTCGACCCTGCTTTTTGTCTTCGTTTCTGTTCCGATAAGCCTCTTTTTCTCAGCGATTTCGTCAATCAACGGGTTGTTTCGTAACGCCTGTTTTGCTGCCTCATCCCCAGCTATTGCTTTGTTACGGCCTTGACCGGAACCCAGATGCTTTCTATCCCATCCCCAGCCGGTAAAATACACACCAAGAAAAAAGGTTTGCATCCCCCCTTTTGACGCGACCGGTGGAAGTTCATCAATATAGTCGAGTTTGACTCCTTTAGCCATGACCTTCTTTGAAAGGGCCTCTTTCGCTTGCAGGGTCGATTTTTGAATTCCGAGTTCCGTAAGTTTTGGTAGCCATAACTGCGTCAACCATGACTCGACTAGTTTGAAGCCCCCGTCCCGGTTAGATAGTATGACAGCAGCCACATAAGCCTCGAAGATATCGCCTTTAGTCTTGGTCCATCGTTTCGGCTGATCTAGATAGCCCTGGGGCACAGAGGCTCTGCGATCAAACCCGTATCTTGTTGCATATTCAGAAAGAGTCTCATTCTTCACCAAGAGTTCCCTGATCTGTGAAATGCGACCAGACGGGATATCCTGAAACTTGTCCCATACTAACTTGGTAGCAATCAATTCAATGTATGCATCCCCGAGAATTTCAAGTCTGTCGTAGGTCGTCTTATTGTTGTTGTCCAAGCCAGGGTGTGTGAAGACGGCCTTTTGAAGACCCTCATCTAGAATGAGCGGCAAGACCGGTAAGCCGCTTTCGCCTTCCAAGATGTTAGATGCATCATGTAAATTTTCCCGGTGCATATAGTCAATATTATAGTCAACTGTATGAACAGATGCGTTTGGTGAAATTCTTGCAATTTTGAGTGCCTTAGCCAGTTCAGCAGCAGCTTTCACCACTCCCGAACCAGCTGCAGAGGTACGATTCTGTGTGGAATGGGGACTGTCTATAATTTCCCCGAGTAGCTTTTCCAATGTGTTGAGGGGGAACCGTGTATTATTATTTCCAGATGGAAAATGGTCTAATAGAACATCTGACTCATTTTTTTGATGAGAGGTCTTGACAATAAAAGTTAGTGAGTGCGCAGGAAGTGTTGGGCAATATAATATTCAAAATTGCTTCATCTTTCTTTCTTTCTTTCTTTTTACCTTGGTCTTTTTTTCTTGGCTGCTTGTAGGCGGCGAGAAGATTGATTTTCTTTTTATATCCATGAGGCAGACAGTGCACATAGTAATAAATTGTTATTAATGTGCCCCAAAAAGATGGTTTTTACGGTACCAATCACGTGATATGTTTTCATATCTGCTCCATACTCTTTTCCCTTTTCGCTACATGGCCTTATACACTAGCACCCAATCATGCAAATACCGCGTCATCGGATATTAGATCTTGTTAAGGTATGCTGGTCCAATATCTCAGCTTCCCTGCCTTCCCCCCTTTTTTATGTTTTAGAAATACCTCTAACTATTATTAGACACAATGTCGCATATTCTCCCAGAATTTTAATCCCGAGAGACTCCGCTTAGGAAACAAGATCCTGAGGCAAAGATTGCGAGGACCGGCACTTGCAGCATGGTATCCCAGGAAGACGGTCTCTTTTCGAGATCTGCAGGATACATATCGGCCACTTGGTTTAACCATGTTTGATGAGGCCGAGGACGATAGAGAAGAAGCCATTCAGATGTATGCTCTCTCTTTTCACAGCCTCATCATCTTCAATGCTCATTGTACTCTCCAGTGCGAAATCTCGAGGAAAGGGCAGACCAAAGAAAAAGAGAACAGCGGCAGGTAAGTCTTATTGCTGCATGATACATATACGTCTTTTTCCTTTCTCTGGCGCTAGCCCTAATACATACTAACCTGTGCATATAGAGTCCCGAACAGCAAAGAAGAAGAAGTAGCGTATCTCCCATATATCTCTATCAACTGCATCCATAAAGTCTGGCTTAACTATGATCCTCGAAATTTAGTAACTCGATGTAACTATGTAATGCAGAATACGGAGTAGAATACTACTCTGTACAGTACTTTAACTAGTATATCACGTGATAAGGCGGTGGCTGCTTATCTCCACCCATGTAATATTAATGAACAGTTTGAGCATTATTTCCACTGCACATACTGGGTTAGCAAAGAAAATATTAATTACAATGAAGCCAAGCAAAAATCAACTGAGGCGAGCGAAGAAAAAGGCTCAAAAATTCGATGTAAGTTTATGCGCGATTATCTTTCCAACAAGTTGAGAAAGCTAACTTTTCTAGACCACGCAAGAAAATCAAGACTCACTTGCTACTGGAGCTCAGCCGGAAGAGAGGTCTTCAGCAGTGAACATTCATGATAGCAGTGCCCTGCGCGAGTCAACATTCTCGCCCGATGCTGGTGATCCTTTGTGGCAGATTTATCAAGGTATCGCCCATAGGTTTGACGAAGCCGAAAGCGACACATCGCCTGTCAAGGAACACGAAAAACCTGAGGTGTATTTCGATGATGACAATGAGATACCGGATGAAGATGAGGGCGAGCCAAAGTTGTCGAAGAGGAAGCGCAAAGAAATGAATAAGCTCTCGGTAGCTGAGTTGAAGGCAATGGTCCGAAAACCAGAGATAGTCGAGTGGACAGATACATCAGCCCCCGACCCCCGCCTTCTCGTTCACATAAAGGCTCATCGGAATGTTGTTCCCGTGCCTTCTCACTGGTCCTTGAAACGCGAATATCTTTCATCGAAAAGGGGAGTTGAGAAGCCGCCATTTTCGCTGCCCAAGTTCATTCAGGAGACAGGAATTTCAGAGATGCGCGATGCTGCTTTAGAAAAACAAGAACAATCGACTCTGAAGCAAAAAACGAGGGAAAGAGTGCAGCCCAAGATTGGAAGATTGGATATCGATTATCAAAAGTTATATGAAGCTTTCTTCCGATTTCAGACAAAGCCCGAACTCACTCGCTATGGTGAAGTCTACTATGAAGGCAAAGAATACGAAACAAACCTTAGACACTTGCGCCCAGGTGAACTGAGTCAGGAATTGAAAGAAGCACTCAACATGCCACCGGGTGCCCCGCCTCCCTGGTTAATCAACCAGCAGCGATATGGACCACCGCCATCATATCCTGCCCTCAAGATTCCAGGCCTTAATGCCCCACCACCTCCCGGTGCCATGTGGGGTTACCACCCTGGAGGATACGGAAAACCTCCAGTCGATGAGCATAACAGGCCTCTTTATGGCGGTGACATATTTGGTGTTCTTCAACCCCAGCAAAACATGCAGCAAGGTGAACCCGTTGAGAGAGATTTATGGGGCGAACTACAGGCACCAGAAGAATCAGACGAGGCGAGCGAAGATGAAGAACAGGAGGACGACGACGACGACGACGAAGAAGAAGAAGGTGAAGACGAGACTGCAGAACAGCTCATGGATACCGGATTGCAAACACCTAGTGGGCTTGAAACACCGGGCGGTGTGGCCTCAGTTGTCCCATCCGAGTTTTCAGGGGCCGAGAATGCAACTGGTGAGTTCGACGTGCGTAAACATCACCGTGGAACGCGAACAGAAGAATCTACGCAACCGAGAAGTGCCTTCCAGGTTATCCCAGAGAGACAAACTCACATACAGGGATTTTTTGGGGGTGACAAAGTATATAACTTGAACGTCGCCTCGGATGATCTTCCTGTGCTTGGAGCTGAGGAGCATAACCGGAAGCGTAAGAAACCTGGTGACGTCGATGTGTCCGTGGATCCAGATTCACTGCAGGCCAGTGATGGAATGAGCAGAGAAAACCTGCAGAGTTTATACGAATCTCAGAGACAGCAAGGGCATCACCCTGGTTGGGAATTCCAAGAGGACCTCAGTGACATGATTGCGCAGGAAAGTCGAAAAAGGCTTAGGAAAGAGGAGGAGAGACGAGTCAGGCACTAAGAATTAGGTATTCGTCCCTCACTGCTTTCACTTTCTGTTTCTTCTGTCATTACTATTTATCCCCCTTCTGGATTTTTATTTCGGCGTTTAGTACGGAATCAATGGGATGGAAACAAGTTGTATGCGCAAAATGCAGTAGAATAATAATATGTCTGATTTGGTGGTTCTGTCAAGGCGGTCTGGAATTTTTAAGGCTGAATAATCTTTCGGTAGTAGTCAGTTAACTAATTGCGTACTCCTTTCAATATCCGCAGCCATCAGCTCAATATGGATTGGGATCGCAATAGAAGGTAGGTTTGTTCCGTCCAATATAACAGCTCTGGTTGCGGTTAGTGACACGTACAGCACCAGATTTGATGATCGTCGCGGGGGAGAAAGTTATCGTCCCATCAGCTCGATTAGAACACGCCGCTCTCCTCCACGAAACTACATCCGGCACGCCAGATCACCTCCACGGACGCATTCTCCTCGCCTTGTTGCTGATACATGGGTACCATCGGCTAGTCGAACTTATGACCGCTTCCGAAGCCGATCTCCAGCTTTGCGGCGTCGTTCTCGGAGTCCTTCATTCTACAGTAGAGATGGCGGCCAGGCGTCCTATCGGAGGACGCGTTCCCCTCCTAGAAGACCATCACCTCGACGAGATGAAAGGCCAAGGTCTCCGCGGCACGTATTCTGGCGCTCTAGGTCTCCATTCAACGATGGTCGATCTCGCGATACTTCATGGGATCGGACTACTTCATTACGGCCGCGGGAGGCGTCGCCGCCCAGTCAAGATTTTAGATTCCCAAAGAGAGAGCGTTTTACCAGTGAGAAATATTCGAGAGCCGACTCACCTCCAAAGCGCGGCGCTTTACGAGAATACAGTTCACGCGCCTCGATAAATTTTCGCACTCGAAGCCCTTTCCAAGGACACCGTGAACGTCAACAAGAAATTACGCCAAAACGTCGGTCGACATCTCCTTTGAGAGAGGGGTCGTTTACCCGTTATACTGCGCCGACTTCGGTTGTAAATTCCAGGCGTCCCTCGTCGCCTACTGATAAATCCAACTTAGCCCCGTTCGACCCAGAGACGCGCTCACCTATCACACAATATTCTTCATATGAACGTTTTTCTAGGCATTCCGGTCATTCATCTCCTATCCATGAGCGTACATTCCCAACAAGATATAGGTCCTCAGGTCATAACGAGATACATCATAAATTCTTGGTCGAAGAGCGGTCCAATTCACCGTTAGGAAAAGGACAAGAAGAAAATCGTGAAATGTCGCGGCCTGTGACCAACCAGCACATGGATTCTGATCTCACGAATCACGCACATGCACATGCAACTGGCATTATTCCAACCCAACCAAAGGCCTACAACACCTCAATGAGTCAAGTACCGCCATCAGGGCCTTCCTATGGGTCCAAGTCACTATTATCACAAAGTCGAAGTCCGAATATTTCTTTGCTTGCCGCCCCAACTCGTCCTCGTGGGGGATCAAACGTTAGAGATACCATCTGGCCAGGGGCTCCGCCCCGTCGTGGAATTATGGCTGCTGTTGCACAGGGTCAAGGTCCTCCTTCAGGCCCACGTGGTAACAATTTCACATCCACGGGACCGGTTGCGGAGCATACATTTCATCGACAAAATAGTGCCACCAATACTGGCTATGCTCGCAATCAAAAGTTAACGAGTCATCTTGCAGGCATGTGTTCAATCATACCTGGAGGTAAACTCTTCCCATCATGCTTTGACCCTGCAGTTGAAAAGCGCATCTTGCACCTAAACGCCGATAAGGCAAGACTGTTCGACCAAGTCGCGCAAAAGCAGGCGTCCAAGAGGGCCGGTCTGAAAGATTGGGATAGATTAGACAGAGAAAGCTCCATTAGCACTCTGAAAAGTGAACTTGCTGAGGGACATCTGCAACGTATCACTGGTGGTGAAAGTGTACGGATTGGAACAATATTTTGAACATGTTCCTGACAACTCCCAATATTGGCCACTCAGCTAGGATTGACATAATTAGCCTTAATGTCTAACGAGATTATATTTTATACTCGCGGCGAAGCCCAGTTCCCACCCCAATAATGTCTCTCCCTCTCCTTTTCTTTTTATTTTAGTTTATTATACATATATATTATATGTACAAAATATTTGGGGGGAGGGAAGTAGCTGTGCCTGTAAACTATGCGGATGCAGCCACGCGTGATGTGGGGCGTACCTTGTCGCGTAGTTTAAGGCTTCGTGTCATCAATCACTCGCAACAGACATCGATTCTGCCTCACACTGGCCAGGCCAATTCAACGACGTCAATAATAACCAATGGCCGCTAGCCCTTGTTTGGTTTTCATGGACATTCCTATTTAGATTCCTTGAAAAACTATTTCTTTGCAGTACAACTGTTTTCCTTCATTCATCCCTCGGTCCTATATCCTATACACCCCTCAGCCCATTCACAATGAATATCTTCAGGCTATTAGGTGTGTTTCGCTCTCTGTAACTCTTTTCAATATGTTTCAAAGTGAAAGACTAATGAATACCAAATGGATTAGCTGATTTTTCCCATCTCTCTTCAATCTTCATCCTTTTACAGAAGATGAAGACTTCAAGTGTATGCATGGTTGGGCTGCTATCTTTGCACAGTGCTGACCAAAATATAGAGCTGCTCTGGATTGTCATTCAAATCACAAGTGCTATATTTGATAGTATTCATCACTCGCTACCTTGGTAAGCTGGAATTCAAGCATATGTCTTTCGAAGTGATCTAACGGGACAATGCAATGGCTAGATCTATTTTGGAGTTTTACGCAATCGCTCTACAATACTACCTTTAAGATCATGTTCATAGCTTCTTCGGCGTACATCATCTACCTCATGCTTAACGACTACAAACCAACTCATGACCCCAATCTCGATACATTCAAAGTTCATTATCTTCTCGGGTTCAGCGCTTTGTTTGCCCTGCTTTTCTCACATAACTACAGGGTCTCTGAGGTCAGTATTCCAAACTTGTATGATACAATGCATATTGACACCTTTTGAGATACTCTGGACCTTTTCGATCTGGCTTGAATCTGTCGCCATTCTGCCGCAGCTTTTCATGTTGCAACGAACTGGAGAAGCAGACACCATAACTACCCATTATCTCTTTGCGTTGGGCATGTATCGTGCCCTCTATATCCCTAATTGGCTATATCGTTATTTTGCAGAGGGCCGCTTTGAACCCAATCCAGTTGTGGCAGGTATAATCCAGACACTCCTGTATTCGGACTTCTTCTATATCTACTACACCAAGTAAGTCATTCGGGTCCATACATTACGATCACTGCTAAACAGATACAGAGTCATGAAAGGAAAGAAATTCTCGCTTCCTGTTTAAAACAAAGATACTACTGTGCTGGTAGGGCCTGTACGGTTTGTGAGGAGTTTAGTAGCGTGGAGTGTCGACTCGATCTTTCGACACATGTCTGAATGTCGTAATTTGCTCCATATGAAATTCAATTAGTTTATTCAAATTCGTCTCATGGCGTAGCACCTTCGGGGAAGAAAGAAAATCGTGTTTCCTGTGTACATTTGGAAGCAGAAACTAAACTTGACAAGCTTCAGCTATAACACTTTATAGCTCCAAATTACTTTTATATATCATGAAATCGTTGGAATATAGAAGGGGGGCAGCTCGATCACCGGCCGAACAACAGAAAGAAAAAAAAAAAAAAAGAAACATAACACAAGCAATATGCTAAGAAGCTTTCAGGATTTCAGAATCCCGGATGCATATCCAACACCGTAATTCAATTGGGACGGTGACATCGCCATTTCACCCCCAAATGGGTCTAATGTTGCCGAAATTGAATTTGGGAAGTGGCTTAGCGTCTCCACTGAGCCCTGGTTTATGCCTTGCCGTTCATGAACATTCTGTTGGCTGTCCATCCAATCATGATGGCCATCAAGCTGACCAAGATATTCGGCTTGTGATACTTGTGACGGCGTTTGAGAATTGAGTGCCGACCCACGTCTTGAAGTGGGCGGAGAAGAGGATTTCTTTGTTTTTGAGGAACGATGACCTGAGCGTTTTTGAGAACCAGAGGGCCTAGGACGCAGCCCTCTACGGCGAACTTGACAAGTTGGACAGATCTTCACGAAACGTGAAATGAGCTCTTTCGGTACCCTAAAGCATGGTCAGCATATGGAAGTGGATTAGATACGATTTGGAGCCGGGGACATTCCTACCATGAATAGTTTGTTCGAACCTTGGCTGATGTCTTGTCTCTGCCGCCATGCTTGCATTGCAGGTGTGCTTTTGTAAGTATCTTATAGAGCTTTTCGCGAACGGCCACTGGCCTCCCTTCATGGCAAATCATCTTCATACACTTTAAACATCGGATTAGTATAAAGAATCTGCTGTTGTCCGAGAGCCAGCAATGTAAATCTAATCAAGAAATTCACAATTCAAAATATACTAACATTCGAGGATCCAACTCCAGTTGTTCTAAGTTCAAACATTTTCTTGGCCCAAAACCTAGTCAACTTTCATTTAGCAAGTAACCAAGGGGCTATTTGTCTCATACTGAAATGCAGGGAGCACATAGGCTTAAGACAAGTATGATCATAGCTCGCGAGTTCATACCGGAACTGTGCAGTTTCTACTGCAGTATTTTTGGGATCAGACAATATCATTTTTATGTGCCCTGCCCTTTGGGCATGTATAAGGGCCTTGTCCCGTTTTTTGGCAGAAAGGTCATGAATGTAACTGAGCCATTTTCTTTGGTGAGCATAATCAATTATTACATGAGCCAAAGGTACTTACCCATTTATCAAACGATCAAATTCTTCTGCATTTGGAAAACCTTCTGGCGCGGGAACAATTGCTTCTGACAGCATTGTTCTCTCATTTTTAGATTCTTGGTTTTCGATGTCTGTCTCGCTATGTGCTTCTCGCAGAGGCAGATACGCCGCTGACTGGAGGTATTGGGGCTGATTGATACACTGTGAGGATTGATTTTGTAGCCCTGCTTGGTCCGGAGTCGGTGGAAATGAGGGCCCCGGTGGATAGTGTGAAGCCAGGTGCTGGATGCTAGGAGATATCGACTGTTGAGCATAAGTCGGGCCAAACTGGGCCATGTAGGAATGGAGAGCAGGCTGCGACAAATGGTATGAGCCGCCTGGACCAAATGGATGACTCTCAGAATGGCTATATGGAAGAGGGAGGGCAATTTGCTGATCAATGAGATAGCTTTCATGCCCACCATTATCATGTCTTTCAAAATTGCTCATTGCGTATTCTGCTGTGTTCTGCATGCTTGAGAGATGTCTGCCACCAGCGCATCAAGTTGTATAAGTAGGGAGACAATCAAGAATGCCTAGAGAAACGAGAAGGGCCTGGGCGCTTCATATAGTTGGCTTGCATGTTGTGAGGCCTCTACATGACAGGCACAAATTGTGCCCAAGATAGTATGCCTGCGATGAGACCATGCCGGTCTGCCTAGTAATGTAGCCAGTACATGCATGGTTCTTCATCTACAACTTCTTTCTGGCGCTTGCGCCTCCCAGGGTATAGGGACACAGAAAATTCATTCGCTGCTCCTGGGTCAGGGATACCCCGACATTGTCCTAAAGTGGTAAGCGAACAACAAGGCGTAGCAAGCAGCCAGACAGCTACAGTTGGTCCCGGCAAGGATTAGCTTTTGAACAAACAAACAAAAAGGGTAACGCGGAATAAACTAGAAAAGGAACAGGGATCCTAACCAATCATCCCATGCCATTATCGTATGTACATGCAAGAATGGGAAAACCCGCGGGATGGGTCAAAGCAGCGAGCGCAATAATAGGGCTCGCTCCTCGAGGTCGTCCATACCGGAACCCCCAGAAGGGGCAAGAGCGCTTATACTGTAATACAGTTTCTGGACATTCTCCAGCTGACCTCTAATCCAGACAAGCATTTGCGCATCGAGAAAAAAAAAAAAAAAAAAAAAAAAGTCCCGAGTTAACGTCATGCTCATTTCTTATTATCTGGGCCTTAGGAGAGCTTGTTTTGAATAAGGACTGCCTTGTCCCCTTAGTCCCATCTCTTCTTATTCTTCTTTCTTACCACATTATTCTTTTGTCACTTGCAAGTCTGTCCTGTACATCAACCGCTTCTTGAACCCAATCACCACTCCTGGCTACTCTTAATGTGTCAATTGTGTGTCCTGCAGGTGGCATTCCAAGATCATGAATTTCAATTGCTTGTGCTTCCTGAGACTTCTGAGAGGGGATAATCAGCAGTATGGAGAGCTGCATGCATGTGTGTCGTGTCCTGCTACATTGAGAAATGTATTGGTGATATGCTGCCATGTGTGCCAAAGCATGTCTAGTATTATCAGAGAAGCCCAAGGTTCACCTTGGGTGTGTCGCACGCTGTTTTGAGAGTGACAATGCTAGGGAAAGCCATGGCCGGTTGCTAAGTCTCTCGTGTTGCTGTACCTTACTTCGTATAGTAGATTACGATTCTGCCTGGACTCGAGATCATCGTGAGTAACTGCAATTGTAGTACATTCGCACGCAAAAGTACCCATTGCGGCTTTCTTCCTTCTCTACAAACCAGAATTGACATTGCGTTTTGAGATTCAGCCCTCGATAGCAATAAAAGGTTTCCTCTCTATACCACTATGTCTCTTTTCTTTCTTTTTCTTTCTGAGACGGGTGATCTTGGTCCTGGTATGTGCTGCAGCTAAACCTGACACCTCTCCTTGATCCAGTAGAATTACTTACTGTACAACCTTGAATAACTCTTTTTGTTTATTTACCCCCGTCCCCCCCTTCCTTGTTTTCTTTTTCTTTTCGTTTTGCTTGCATTGGTGGTGTTTTGTTGTTTTGTTTGTAGGACCCGGAGAACGCTTCTGGAGTCACCGTTTTTTTTTTTTTTTTTGGAGAGAGAGCTCTGGTGGATCAAAAGTAAATCCGGAGCTACTGGATTGAATGTGTATGGCTCATTCACACTTGCAAGAGTGCTTGTACATATGATTGTGATCAGATCCCGTGTTTTCTTTTTCTTTTTCTTTTCTTTTTTAGCCCTTGGCATTACAGGGAAGATGGCTGTCATCTCCAAGAATTCCTTAGTGATTTCTTACTATGTTTGTGCTACTGGCTTATGCTCTCTCTCCTCTTTGTCTGACAACGATCCATCCTGGATACACAAACAAAAAGGAAATATCTATAAGATATACCAATATGTTTTTATTTTGTTTTTTTTTTTGAAATTTATTTAAGCATTTGGCTCGGTTGACTCGAATCAATGAAATCCGGCTTCATAATGAATGGTGAAGGTATTATGTTGCCTCAGCCCGGTGCGCTTTGCTTGTCTAACGGAAACCCCTGTCCTCCTTTACCCCACTCTCCTGGAAAGAGAGAGAGGAGGGGAAGGCGCCCATGTTGCATATTCTCCATCGAGCGATGTCTCTGTACTATGTATGCACCAACCACAGGGGTTTTCCTCCGATGTACAAATAACAGGGACCAGTCATAGGATGCACCATGTTTGCCTTGAAAATAAATAGGCAGATTGCCGGGATCTGTGTAGACCTCGATTTTAGGGCCCATGCTAAAACTAGCCCTAAGATCTTTAATGAAAGATAGAACAACCATCACATAGAGTCTATAGGCATATATTTATATCCTAAATAATGTCATATACTAGGTATAGTTACACAGGTATCTCTGCATATCAAAAGTTTTCTGTGAAGAGCCAAAAGAGTATTGTATCAAAAAAGTACAGCAATAGACCAGTGATATAAGGAAATTCATCATGCTGACTGGCTCATTAATATCAACAAGGTGTGTCTCATGAAATCATATGGGAGGGGTATCATCCAATTGCAAGCCTGGTGAGAGGTCTTTCCTTTCTTTCTTTTATGATCGTCGTCATCATAATAATAATAATCATAATCATCAATGTCAACAAACATACAGCATGCTTCTGCCCAGAATGTCAGGCAATGCCGCCGTAGGGTGGTTTTTTCTTCTTTGTTTTATTTTTGCTCCAACCCCCTTCTGCCGCTGGTTTGGTGGGTATCACTGTGCATTCTCATTACGCTCATCGCTCACTCTCCTTGGTCACCATTGTAACTAGCACCTGTATCGTCGAATTGATCCGTTTCAAATGGGCTGTTCGATTTTACCAAATCTCGGATAGCCCATCGCCATCCATCATCGAGCTTTCGGCGCTCGAAGCCCACCCACTTATCAACTTTATGTTTCCATTTCTCTTCTTCGGCCCGTTGGCGTTTGATGAACTCGGGACCGACGTCAAATTCCTCTGTGATGGGCCATTCGTCTGACGACTCCCCACCGCTTCGATCGTCTCCGCTTGCCACAGGACCAAGATCATCAGGTGCACCCAAAGTTCGTCCACTATGATCGTTGCTCCATGCTTTATCATCAAGGTCGTCAAGGCCAGCAAAAACATCATCCTCATCTTGAATGGCTACTAGCCCGTTGGCTCCGGGCTGTAGCGGTGCTAATTTAAGCCAGCACATGCGCTGTGGATCGAACACCATACCCCCGACCACCTGCACATTCTGCATTGCGCTTACGTTGGTGATAAGTGCTGGTGCTGGCTTGGGAGAAATCGGGGAAATATTGTCAAAGTCTTGGACCAAATTCTCATTTCCTTCCCAGCGGAAAGTGATGGGATTGTAACGCATCCCGTTTACAGCTAGAAAAATATAAAATCAGCTCCACGAAGACAAGATAAAAACGACAATAGAAATAAAAAATGCACTAACTCACATTTAGCCCCCTGAACGCCCACACCCATCGGCTTAATTAAATGGGGCTTGTTCCCAGGCACCACGGATTTTTTCTTCTTGTTTCTCAATGTCGCCGAGCTATTGGAAGAGACACGTGACGTTCTTTGAGCCTTCCGATTCGCACCTAGTGACGGGAGTGGGTTGACTTCTCGATCCTTCATATTCACGGAGGAAATGCGCTGTTCTCTTGCATTCCTGGAGGCATTCGTATCCCGCGCGAAACGCGGTGTGGAGTCTAGGGTCTTCAGTGAAGTAACGGGTGCAGGTGATTGTGGTGTCTCTCCCTGCAGTACCATATTTTGACTCTGGCCCAACCTGCTTCGGAGGAACCTTGGGGCGCCACGTCCGCTGGCATGTTTGATAAATTTGCTTTCGGTCGAGGAAGACGTGGGCAAATCATCAAACAACTCCAGTTCCGTTCCGTCGCCAAAGTTCCGCCGACGAGCTGGCTTAGTGAGGGTACGCTTGGCGGCAATTGTTTCTGAACCAGTATCGCTAGAACCGTTGTTGTCAACAGCATCAGTGTGATTCAGCCGTGCAAGTCGCGATACAGACCCCCGTGAATAAAGTACATCACTCGGACTACGTGCATGACGGTGACTCTTGACGGTGATGTGATGCGATTGGTTTTCTGAAGCACCTGCCGGGATGAATGGCGCTTGAGTCCTGCGATTAGCATTCATGCGATCGACTGGCGTCTTTGGATAGGCTGTAGACATAAACCATTGGCTCTTTGTATCCTGATGGGACACTGTACCTTGGGATACCATGGAATTCTGATACATGCCGCGCATAGCCGGCATGGATCGTTTTGCCTTCAAGGATTGCAGCGATTGCTTTCCGGTAGGAGCACGCGCAGCCAACAAGGAATCCTTCGAGACACGCGTCCCAACCAACCGTCGACCAGCGGGCTGGGAAGTCGGAGATGTCGACATTGAACTAGGCGCAGGCAAACTGGACAGAGAAGAGTGCGATGAATGGCCGCCGAGCCGAGATTTTTGTGAACGCCGAAAATTAGAAAGGGGTGCTCCACTTTCCGACACGGTTTCAAGACAAGTTGAGTGTGGGCGATCATGACCTGAGAGACGGGGGATCCGAGTCTTGGGAGATGCGGATGTATTCGTGAACCGAATTGTAGTCGCCGAACGACGTGCCGGGTTTTCCGGGCATTCTGCCTTGCATTTTACATTTGGGTTGAGTGACACGTTTGATGTGAAAATATCGCCGCCTTCGATTTCGATACCGGAGAAGAAATCGTCCACCGCCGATTCCTGTCCACCCTGTATGAATTCTGGATGTGGCTGGGCAGCTATGGGTGGATCCTGTAGCTTCCTTAGGGATGTTTCCAGGTCCAGAGGTTGGTCAGGGATAACGAGACCATCAAGATTATCATCTTCACTCTCGCCCGTCAAGCAGCTCGACAAACTCGGGCTGGCAATCGACACTGATGAGCTAGGATTGGATCGCCGATCCCGCGCCGTGCCACCAAGTCGAACACCGATACTCCCTTCAGACCAGTCTAAATCGAGGTCTTCTGGGAATTGGCTTGAACTGTTTGCGTTGACCTTTCGCCTAAGTGGGAGATCATCGGGAGGCAACTCGAAATCATTATCGAAACTTTCCACTTCGTTTTCAGCTTCGTAGGTATCGTTATTGACGGGCGTTGCTTGTCGAGGTGTCCGAGTTTTTGGGAGCTTGATAGTAGGCACGTTCTGAAGATCAGCAACATCGTCATCATCCCGAGCCAACCCCACCAACGCAGAATGCAGGCGGCCTGATATATCATTATCCCTTGACAACGGAGCCGAGCACTTCACAGGACTTGTTGCAGTGGAGTTGATTTGCCGAAGAATTCCAGGGAAATTTCGTTCTTTGGGGTCCTTCAATTTCAACGTATACTCCGAGTCTGGGAACTCGACGTCTTCAGACCAATCATCTGCGAAGTTTCTTCTTGGCTTCTTCCGTCCCAGGCACTTGATTGTGCCCCCTATCAGGGCCGACTTGGGCACATTCGCAGGCAATGGAATCCCGGCGCTCTGAGCAGACGCGATAGCATCGTCGGTCGCATAATCATCGTTTTCAAGTAATTGTACTTGCCAGTCGTCATCGCCGCCGGCGTTGGATTCAAGATCGGATCTAGCAGAGCGACGAGATGAAATTGAATCCCGATGTCCTGATCGGCGAATCGAACAGCTCGTCACGGATGTAGCGCTGGACGCAGCACGAAACTGTATATCCTCATGGCATTGTAGATCACCATCGTCGTCCCAGCATTCGATTGTTTCTTCGTCATCCTGCCGTAATTGAAGGGTCAACGGTTCCATGATCTAGGAACTGTTGAGTATGGGAAAACCCTCAAAGAGCAAGCGCGAGGGAGGGGAAGAAAAGAAAAAGAGAGGGAAAAAAAAAAAAAAAAAAGAGGGAATGAGAAGCGATGTTTGTTTATTGAGACTGTCCGGTAGGTTGCGGAGCAGGGTGGAACGTCATCCCGAACTCGCCTGCGAGTGAGCGAAAGATGGGAAGATGGGATTTGCTACCAGGAGAGAGACATATGGCGAAATTTCTGCAGTCGTAACTCTTGTTTGGGGTTTGAATGGAAGGAGAGAGGCCGAAAGCAAAAGCGGGGAGAAGGAGAGTACAGAGTACAGAAGCTGGAATTGGGTGTGGCTCAGGGGGGTATCGGACGGTGGATTCGAGATTCGCTCCAGGTCACGAGAGTACGTAGAAGCAAGTATCATAGGAAAGGCTACAGGAGAATCAGCGCGAAAGTAGCCAGGCTCTTGTGTCCGTTGTGTTCGAGTGCTGTCCGTGAATCCCAATAGTTTTGATGATGGCTAGATCTGAATTCCTTGGATGAGACAGGGCTTAACGCAGCGCGCGGGTGTATGAATTATTATGTAGGTTCTTTGTGCACAAGGACTATGTAATGAAGGGACAGAGAGTTGGCACTTTCTCCAAATTGGACTGGGGGAGAAAGAAGAAGAGGGAGAAGGGGAGGGGGGAAAAAAAGAAAGAAAAACATGGAGCACTTGTTTGAGAGTTGCTAGTACATAATATGTAGATACTCCATGCAGTATGGATTACACTAAGACCACCACGGACTAGCACACCTGCTAAGCAAGACTAATGAGGGTCAAAAATGGAGCTGATGAAGCTATGACTGATGTACGGAGTATATGTATGTAAAAGTCGAAATGCTCCACTCCTTAAAGTGCTTGTGCATGGTACAGTAGTGTACTCTGTACATTTGCTTGCTATTTATTATTGAAAGGATCTTATGCCTTTCTATCTGACTTGTATTTTGCACAATATAAACTGTGGTCTATGTTTTTTACCATCCATATGTTCTGAAGCTATGTTTCTTTCTTCCTCCAGTATCTGAGGCACTGGGATGTACAGAGTATATTTGTATTTTTGTGTTATTTACATACGTGTATTAACAACGTCTAGGAATAAATATAATAATAGTAATACATTCTAAAGTGGTTAGGCAGTATCTGCGGACATAGCAGGCAGCAATAGCATTGACAGTGTTATATATATATACATCATCTCATCACTTTTCGACTGCGGCATACTCCGTACGACCAACTTGAACTCGGATAACAAAATGCCGGCAGAACCTAACAGCGCATCATCTCTGCAAATATTGCGGATCCCTAAAACCGATGAACCCAACTCCTACGTGCTGCTCCGAGTTACCAAGTCACGCTCCGACCTGGCAGTCGTTGCCACGGAAGGGGAGAACCCATATACCGGTTATAGTGAGTCTTTTCATCATTTCTACACGTTCGAATGTTCCTTGATATCGTCTTTTTCGTGTCCTAATATACCGAGAACAACAGTCAATCAGAGTCGGCTGAAGAACCTCCGTGCGAAAAGTTACCAAGGCAGTGACGAAGAATGGGCTCAGATTGTATCATACGTTTTTGGACAATTTTCGTCGACAGTTGGTAAACCAAAGTGGTCACATGGGATCGAGGTCTCGGCCAGCGTCTCTGATTCTGCGAACGATGAAGACAAAGAGATAGTCCTGACTATACGAAAACGAATCCAAACTATAACAGTATGCTCCGTATAATGATCTTGTTGTCCTCTCGCTGAACCGCATCATAGCAAAGGCTCGGGTCCATAAGCCTCAAACAAGATGATGAACAAACCATCGAACTATTTGACTGGCTTGGTGTTGCCGCCGCCAGAGCATATGCCTCCGAGGAGCGCTCTTCATCACTAGCTGATTGTTGTCGCATCGCCGAGGACACTATCCAGCAGCTGACGAGGCAGCTTGAGGAGCTCGTTCACGCAAAGTCCCACCATGAAGATCAGCTGGTTGCCAATTTCGCTCAGTTGCTGAACGAGAAGAAGCTTAAAATTCGCAATCAACAGCGCCTATTGGCCTCGGCCAAGGTAAATCCAGTCAAGGGTATGTGTCTTTCGCCCGACCTGGTCCATGAATACCGTCACTAGGTGCTAATCCAATTCAGTATCTGAGATACAAGCGGCAACATCTAAGGATCGCAATTTAACACAGAAAAACAAGCGCCTAAAGCGCGATCGAGAAATGAGCAAAGATGAATCAGAAAGTGGAGATGGATTTGAAGAAATGCATGTGGATCACGTTGGTAACCAAGGTCGGGAACAGGACCAAGAAACGGACGATGAAGAGGGTTCAACTCCTCAGCCATTAGAAGATGGAGACAATGGCACCACCACAGACGAAGAGTCCGTCCTGTCACATGTCGAGCCAGAAAAGAAAGACGATAACGTGCAAAATTCCAACATAAGTAATGGTCCTATGCTCAAGGATCCTGCAGCTTCTCCGCCGCGAAGAGAACTCCCTTTTGCGAGGCGAGTCCCAGAAAAGAAGGAGGTACAGAGTCAGCTGCATCAAGCAGAAGATGATGTCGAAAGTACTGCTGGAGAGACAGATGATGATGAGTTGTGACAAAAGCCATGACCACATTGGTTTTTCGAAATAGCACACATTTTACAGGATACTATCTGATACCTGAGCTCCGTATTCATGAAGTATACTCATAGATCTTGGCGACACCCGTCGGAATCTAATATTTTTTTATTTTATCTCAATCTTATATACAAGTCGACCACTATCAACGAGGTCCGAGTCATATCAAAAGCAGCTGAGGCGCCGTAAGAAAAAAAAAAAAAAAAAAAAAAAACAGAAATACACATGAGAAAAAAGGGAGTTCAAAACAAAAGTGAAACTAAACATCATACAAACGACACGAGAAAATAGTGACGTTTAGGTGGTAGAACGACAACGCCTAGACCGATAGAGAAACAAATATATCTATCCACTGCAACCAAAGCCCTGTTTAACCATACAAAGCCTGGGGAGACATTTCACCAGCTGCCATGAAATTCGTCTCAGGGTTTCCGGTGGCCTTGGCTGCAGAGGAGCGAGCCATAGTCGGCGAACTATCGACCTGTGAGCGACACGAAAAAATACATTATAAGGAACGGGTGAATGGTGCACGTACCTTCTTGAAATAGAGTCAGTGAAGTAGAAATCCTCGATAACCTTCTTGAATGGGGCATTGGTGGGCTGGGTGCCCTTATTCTGCTCGACCAATTGAATTTTGCTCAACAAGGGGAGAGAAGTTGCTTCGACTACATCATAGCGCCGCATCACAGGGCTGATTTCCTCCATACGGTCACGGAGAGCTTCAATGTCGTCGTAGGGAAGTGGTGCATCGAGGAATTCGCTGATCGCACGGATAATCTTCCAGTCATCACGTGCAGCACCAGGCAAGGAGGTCGCAGCACGAGTCATTTGCACGCGGCCCTCGGTGTTGATATAGGTGCCGGATTTCTCGGTGTAGGCTGCACCGGGGAGGACAACGTCGGCCAGTTGAGCCCCGCGGTCACCATGATGACCTTGATAGACGACAAATGCGTCGCTTGGAACATCGCTCTGGCTAACTTCATCCGCGCCCAGGAGCCAGACCATCTTAGGCTTCGCTTGGGCGACTTCCGGAGAGGGCGTAGTAAACCCAACCTCATATGCCGCTGCGCGGGATGCTGCGCGCTGAAGAACATTGTATCCTTGCCACTCGGGGGTGTTGAAGTTGTTGGCGTGCTTGTCGACGAAGCCTCCAATCACCTCGAAAATTGCCTTGGCATCCGGGTGCTCAGCTGCGGCACTACCGACAACAATCATTGGGCGTTGAGCGGAAGCGAGCTTTTCACCAAACTGTCCAGAAAGGACCGACTTCAAAGCAGAGACATCAGCACCAAGGTGCTCGTAGTCAAAAGTGCTGTCGAACTTTTCTCCGACCAGTCCAATTTCGAGGTCAGAGCGCAGGTACTGTTTGCGAATGCGAGCATTGAGGACAGACGCTTCGTGGCGAGGGTTGGTAGCGACGAGAAGAATAGAATCCGCTTCCTCGATACCGTAGATCTTAGAGTTAAAAAGATAGTTGGAGCGGACATCGACACCGTGGGCAATAGGTGAACTGCCTCCAGGTTGATCCAAGGCAAGGTTATCCGACCCAAGTTTGTTAGCCAAATCTTTCATGGCCACGAGCGATTCAGCATCAACGAGATGCCCGGCAATAGCTTTGAACTCATTTGCGCTGGGTTGGAGCTTCTGTTGAGCAGATGAAATCTCGGTCAAGGCTTGTTCCCAAGTGGCCGGAACAAACTTTCCCTCCCTGCGGATCAATGGTGTTGTAAGTCTTTGCGTCTTCAGACCGTCGCACGCAAATCTAGATTTATCGTTGATCCATTCCTCGTTGATATCGTCATTGAGTCTTGGAATTACACGCATGACTTCCAACCCACGAGAATCAATTCGAACATTGGAGCCCAAAGCGTCATGGACGTCAATGGATTCGGTGTGTTTTAGTTCCCAGGGACGAGCGCGGAACGCGTAAGGCTTTGAGGTGAGTGCGCCCACGGGGCAAAGGTCAATGATGTTACCAGACAGTTCTGAGTCGAGATTCTTTTCCAGATAAGTTCCAATCTGCATGTCGTTCCCTCTGCCTGTGGTTCCAAGTTCCGGAGCTCCAGCAACATCGTTCATAAACCGGACACAACGTGTGCAGTGAATACACCTGTTCATGGAGGTTTTGACTAGAGGCCCGATGTTTTTATCTTCGACGGCACGTTTACCGCCAACCTCGTGGAATCGGCCGCGGTCAGCGCCATAACGCATCGATTGATCCTGAAGATCACACTCTCCACCCTGGTCGCAAATGGGACAGTCAAGAGGATGATTAGCGAGCAAGAACTCCATCACACCTTCTCTCGCTTTATGGACAAGAGGCGAACTCGTCTTGACATTCATCCCCGGTTGTACAGGGAAGGCACACGATGCCACAGGCTTGGGGGCTCGCTCGACTTCAACAAGACACATACGGCCTAGCAAAGCCATTAGACTGTTGTTCAATACCTAGAAGACTTGGAGAACGGAAGGAAACGTACAGTTGCCTGCAATCAAAAGCTTTCTTTTAGGTATGTTAGCAGGTGTAATATCTTCACTGGAAGGGATGGAGCGTACTCATGATAGCAGTATCTGCAATGCTTTTGTTAGACTATTTTAACCGTAGACAGGGATTCGTGAAGCAGTACGCACCTCGGGATTGTCGAGCCTGCTTTCTCGCAAGCCTGAATAAGAGCTGAACCGGCTGCAAAACTGTGTAAGTAGGGGTGCCACGAGTTCGTTCGCTTCTATGGCTGTATTTACCTTCCACTGATATCTTTTTGCCATCTAGTAACCAACAGCCGTCAGTAATAATATCAGACTTGATGGCAAAGAAGGATTGACATACCAATTGTGACTTCTACCTCAGCAGTGCGAGGGGCAGTCGTTGCGAAGGTCCTGGGATAGCTGCTGACCTTTGGGACCCGGAAAGACCGGGCGGCCGCACGAAACAGTTGCGGCCGCATGGTGAGATAAAGGAGACAAGGAAGGGAAGGGGAAGGAAAAATAACAAGTACAGCAGACTGGAAAAGTTGGCCGCAGGCACAGAGCTGCGAAGCTGTTGTTCTTTGGACAAGAGCACTTTTGGCTTGGTTCGGATTCTGGTCTGCCAAAGCGGGCGTCACTCGCAAATTGCCCGCTGCGGATTGGCTCGGTTATGCGGGAAATCCCTTAATCCGAACCACACCTTTTTCTTCTGGATTTGTTTTCCTTTTTTCCTCTTCTCTTTTGAATCATAACTCATTCATCGGACTTGATTATTGTAGGTGGAAGGGGTATTGCTGAAGGCAATATAGGTCCCTTCTTCCTCTGCTACATGATCCAAGAAGAAGCGTTCACTAAGCTGGAGCCGCCCAGGGCAGTTTGGCTGTCTATTGAGGGTTTTTTTGGTTCTCTGCTGACAGTGGCAACATGTTCAATGATTAATAATCACGGTAATCAGCACCTGGTGATTCGTTAAAAAGAAAAAGAAATAAAAAAATAAAAATAAAATAAAAAAAATAAAACAAAATACATATATCAAAACCTCTATCTAGGTTGTAGATAGTTTCACGTTATGTTATAATACAGATGGAGGGAAACTCAATTCTTACGGAGTACATCCTCCTTTTGTTTAGTACGTGTGAACAAGTTTCAATTTCGAGATTAGGCAAAGCAAGAAAATATAAAGAAAAAGAGAAAGATGAACAAAAGAAAATATCAAGAGTCACTTGGCTGCCATGTTGACTCTTGTTTTGTGCCAGGCGGTAACCATGCTCGAGAAGTACTGCCTCCTCTCGATCGAACATGACCAGAAGTATCATCTTCCTTCTTTGAATTATGAGCCAAATGATGTGGGTTCTCAGAAAACGGGCCTTGAGAATCCTTGCCAGATGGGAAGGCATAACCGTTGGAATTCCATGGGGTACTCGTTGGCGTTCGCGCATTCAAGGGGAGGACGGATTCCTTGGCGCGAAAATAATCTGCATTCGCCCGTCGATTTGCAAGATCATCATGACTATTTCGATCGTATAGGTAAAGCCCGAGGAAAGTAAGAGCAATACCCAAAGCCTGCATTGAAGTGGTCGGACTGCCAAACCACACAATGGCGACAACGATGACAAATACTCGTTTCACTAAAGAAGCGACGGAGTATGACACAGGTGAAATCTTAGAGAGCAGAATGAATGCCAGGATATTTTGCGCAAAGTGCGAAACCCCGTTGAATACGAACTCGAGGAAGAGTTCTCCATGGTCCAATGAGCCTTTCTTGCCTGAAAGAGAAATGATACCGTCCTGCATGAAGTCTGATATTAGTGAATAACCCTCACTGCAAATCCATATCGGTAATGTGAGGATGAATGCTATCCCGGAGCAATAGCATAGTAAGTTGAGTTTGTCTAATTTTCGTATTCCTGATAACTGCTCCGATTCAGCGCGCGAAGCTTCGTTGAAAAGCTTTTTAGAGAAAATATTTTGCGAAACGAAGACTAGCGCCGCAACGAGTGCGCACAGTATGCCAAAGAAGTTCGTAGAGAATCCTGTAGAACAGGCAAGCATCACGCCTGAGGTCAATGGGACTAGCGACAGATACGTTGCTTTAGCATATCGGATGCGGAAAAGCACACGGTATGCGAGAACGGTGAAAAGAGGCGAAAGGCCCTTGATCGTGTGGACTAACGATACCGGTATCAAAGAGGTAGCCATGGAACTGAGTATATGACCAGCCAGTTGGAATATCGCCAAGGGCAATGCTGTCATGATAACATCGCGCGACGGGTAAAGAATGCCATTTTTCAGTGCTGGTATACTCCTTCTGAGCGATGGCACCACAGTAGAAAGATACGCCAATACCAAGCACCATATTGACACAAAGGCGAATTGCACAGCTGTAAGGGTGATAGGTTTCGGTAGAGCATTGAGGATGGATTTCGACGATGTGTTCGTGACGGCCGAGGTCATGTACCAAATAAGACAAAGGAACTACCGATGCATCATTTAGCCGAATTCCTCGAGTGAAAGGGATATCAGCAATCTTACTATCAGCTGATAAGAGACTGGCGCCCTCAAGGCCTGTGCTAGTTCCTGCGCATTTGCACTCACGCTGGCATTCCGGGTTCTAATTGTGCTAATCGCCTCACTGACGCTTTTCCTGGGCCTGTGTTTCGAGATTCTGGTTGATTCGTTCCCATGCTCCCGCGCGAATGCGCCCGCCTTTCGAGGCTCCCAAAGATCGCGCGGTGCGTACCTGATAGTAGAGCTGGATTGCGGTTCCCCTTGCCCTGTTGCTGTATCATATGGCTCGTCGCTAAAAGGTGGGAACTTGTCTATTGGACTCGTCATGGACTGTGAAATGGATGTTTTTGCCGGTATCTGTAACTCTGGTGGTCGTGTCGAGGAGCGTCGCCCAGTTCCAGTCACAACGGTTGTCGTCATGTCCCAAAGTGCGGTCTTTGCAACTGGTCGAGTGTTAAAACGATTCCACTTTCAAGATGAAGGCAAGACCGAAGAGTTAGCATACCGTAGTTTCCCCAAGCGCGCAGCCAGAAAAGAAGCTGTGGCGTTAATTCGCCTTTGATATCCAAGAAAAAAAAAAAAAAAAAAAAAAAAAAAAATGATGAAACGGCCGCGACGTAGGATTTCTTTGGAGGTCAAGGTACATACGGAGTAAGTCCTCTGCATAGCGGGCTCCCGTCCTGATGACGAATCTCCCTCCGCGAATGAACATCTAGAATGGGAGGCCGTGCAGTAGGATGCACCGCCGGGAACTTGGTACTAGTACTGTACGGGGTACTGTACTACCATTAGTATTTGTTTTACTTGTTTCCTACACAGTGTGCGTACGAGGAAGTAATAATGACAGTGAGGAGGTAATACTGTCTTTTACAAGAGGTCGTTGCATAAGTGATAGATTTGCATCACTAATTCCGAAGAGATATACAGTCAAAGGATCTTGATCGACTATTGTTGCTCTTCCATACAAAATGATAAACCTTTTGTTGGGTGTGCTTTTACTAGCAATTTGTTCCCTCCAATCTGTGGTATGCAGTCGTGATATGATGGGGCCGCACCTTGATAATCCCTATCAAATCCCTTTTCTTGAAGTAAACAGAAACGTCTCACTTTCAAGAACATGGCAGATTCTTGGTCCTTTTCGATCTGGAACACGAGGTTGGTGCTGCTCGCACTCCCCAGTCTTTAATCGTGTTGGATATCTTGAATATTGCGTAGGTTGACTTTTGATGTATTTTTGGGCCAGAGGCTATCTGGGGCGCAGATCCATTGGAATACTATGGCGGCTTCTCCAATCTTTCTTATAGTACGGATGCCACTTTCAGCAGTGCTCTTGCTGTCAATGGAGCTGCCAGATGGAGTCTCCTTCAGGCTGTTATTTCGAGCACTTCGCCGGGAACGATAAAAGCCTCACTGAATGTGAGTTTCTCGGAAGTCGAATGGAGCTTTTTACAATCTGTATATGGGTGGTCTGCATTGCAATACCAGGCCTGGGCCCGTGGATTCTTGGATGTGAGCCAGCCGAATGGTCAGACTATTGCTCTGTATATGAGTGGTTTGCTCGAGTTCTTAGTGGATGGTAAACGGCACTTTGGTGGCGATTTTTACAGCTATCGCAGAGCCCCCGTTATCTTACACCTATCTCAAGGCCAACATACATTGGATATGAGGTTGACGCGCGATGTTAGGGCTCTGGGTGCAGCTGATGAACCTATAATTGGGGTCGACGTTGAAGCCGAAGAGCGCCAGATGTCTTTGAACATCGACTCAGAGAGCCTCTTGGTATCTGACATCACTCAGGGAAGGCTTGGAAATGGCTGGGCGTCGATTGATGTCCAGAACAATCTAGCTGAGTGGGTTGAAATTGTCTCTCTTAGTTCGCCCGATGTTAGTTTGTGAGGTGCCATGTGCGTTACTTGCAAATGGATTAACGGATCGACCAGGCCTCTCAATATGTGTTAGACATGGAAAGTCTACACCTTTTCCCGTACCAAGTCCGGCCACTTATTTTTAATATTTCTCTTGATTCTCCCTTGAAATTAGAATTCTCCGTCGACATTATCTACAAGATGGATACAGAAAAAGGTGAAGTCCTCGGGACGCTGCCCTTTCAAGTGAAACTCGTTGAGAAGTCCCTTTCAGAAACACAAAAAATCACCTTTCTTCATTCTGCGAGAATAGTTTCCTATGCTATTTTGAGACCACCACCGCTTACTTCCATTTGTGGAGTTCACGAGGGACGAAAACCCATGCCTGTGATGATTGCTCTCCACGGAGCAGGGCTTCAGGCAGATGCACCCCAAGTGCGTGAGATGTTGGATGCTGCCAATTATGTTTGCTCGTGGAAGTTGCTCCCGACTGGTGTTACTCCATGGAGTGGTGATGACTGGCGTGAGTCTTGTGAAACTTTCATTGACCCAGAGTTTGCTGATGCAAACCCTACTGATTGAGCTATAGATATTTGGGGTGCCTCTGATGTCCAAGCCGCTATAGCGGCAATCCCTGAATGGATCAGAAACGTTAACTGGAAAGGCCCACATGCAGCTGTGGATGACTGGATTCTCACTGGCCATTCGAATGGAGGTATTGAGTCCTAATACCCCGTATTTGAATGCTTTTATGTAGCTAAGCAAGAATTACCGTTATAGGACAAGGGGTATGGTTTTTTTCGACCCACTATCCTGACAATATTATTGCGGCGGCGCCAGTATCAGGGTATTCTTCCATTGAAAGTACGTACTTCGATTCTTGCAGCAAATGAAAGTATGCTGATAATGTAGACTACGTGTCATACAATATGTGGCAGGATTCCGACCCAATAGTCTCATCTGTTCTCCAGAGGTCTCGGTCAAGTTATAAACATGAACTACTGTTAGAAAATGCTGCAGGCATCCCGATATTTCAGCAACATGGTTCTAGTGATGATAATGTACCGGTGTACCACTCTCGTCTTATGCACGAGCTACTTGGAAGAACCCAGGGGCCGTCTCAATACAATGAACTACCTGGAAAGGGTCATTGGTTCGAGGGAATCATGACTACTTCGTCGTTGTTGGACTTTTATGAAGAAAGGGCCATTTCCCAGTACCGACCAAAGATCCCATTATCATTCATCATAAGCATTCCGTCGTCTGGAGCCATGGGATCCGTGTATGGGATTTATGTCGACCAGCTGCAGTCACCTGACATGAACGGCAAAATAGAGGTCACCCGAGATCTGGGAAATGGGGTTTGGTACCTGCAGACACAAAATATACATCGCTTTCGTCTCTCAGTTAGCACCCGGGTAGAAGTCCCGGTTGCTTTAGTGTTGGACAGAATGGAACATCCATTTATCGTGGACCCAGGTCTATGCGAAAAGACATGGTATCTTAAAGACCCTTTGAACCAATGGATAACATCAAACGATACTGAATGGAAGAACATTTACCAAAGGCATGGCCGTCAAATGGGCGCAATGGATGCTATATTGCGCTCCAATGGGACCTTCACAATCTCTACTTGCTCGGCTGGTGCTGAACACATTGCACTTCAAATTAGTCGGAACCTTCTGCAATACTTTGCAGCAGATTCTCTGATAATTGAGAGATGCAGCTCGACCGCTCCTTTTCTAGGCCAAACATCTAAAAGCAGACACGGCAATTTTATAGTCCTTGCTGTAGGCGATGACTTGCCTCCCTCGAGGAATCCGGCGTTTCCAATTCGCGTTTGTCGTGGTACCCTCGTTCTCTCAAACGCATGCAATTCTCCCCATTTCACATATGAAGCGGGAATTGACCACGAGAAAGCACAGAAGTATGTGTCCGAATATACCTACCAGAAAGGTCTGGGGGCGCTGTTTCTTCGTCCTTTAGAAAATGAGCGATTGGAGCTGATTGTTTGGGGTGCGGATATACACGGTCTTGAACAAGCTGCACGTCTCGTGCCCACACTTACAGGTGTCGGACAGCCTGACTTTATAGTACTGAGCGATAGCTGCCGTTGGAAAGGTCACGGTGGTCTATTTGCCGCAGGGCATTTCAACAAATTTTGGCAGATATCACCTGGTTCCTACAGGGGACCGGGAACGTACGGAACATGCTTGCTATGAAAGTATCCTAATGACGCTGCAACAATCGCTAGGTGGGTAATATGTCTATCTGTACGTTTCTCTTAGACCATAAACCCTAGCCATTCTGATTACCCAGTTACCAACGAGAACATAACACCAATAATTATTCACGAATCTTAGCAGAGTGATTTACATTTTCCTAATCTTAATTTGGTTCCTGCATGTGCAAAAGAGATTGGCTGTTAGTAATGTTCTGCCAATAAAGGGCCTTCCCTTTTAGGTACCTTCCACCACTGCTTCCCATTAGGGCTCTTTCCTCTGCTCTTTCGTCCCGTCCCACTCTGTGACTACATTCGTCGTTTCCTCCGCCCTTTATTTCTTGTTTTTGCAAATCTCCTTGATCTCCCTTTTCATCTCTTTTCTCTCAGACACTGCCATCTATCGTGTTTCGTTTTGCTCGCAGAAATAGTTCTATCTTTCTACTTACCACCATCTCACAAACATCTGCACCACTGCCAGATCACCGTTACATGTGAAATCATTTGGATTTTGTCAGGTGTACCCAATTGCTACCTTTCCTCCACACACTACTTCATCGTTTGTTTTCTCGCAGCGCTTTGCTCACCATTCTCTTTCGTTTCTTTATACCTTCAACGGTCACTTTGCGGTTTACAGGACGGCGATTACTGTCACGAGAGGCAGCATGACTTTGCTTTCAACTGGTTCTCCTAAAATTAGCCGCAAGCACTCTGGAGGATGCTCACTTTCCAGCGAAGGGGGCGTCAACGCGCGCACCATTTCCTCTGGGCGTGAAAAACTAGTGAGCCAACTTGAAAGGTGGGAGGCGCAGACGGCTGACCTTATTGCCTTCACAGGGACACAGGCAATCGAGCACTTCTCATACCACTCCTGACCCTCTCGTATCCTCAAGACTCGGCAATTTCCAACCACCCGTGGGCGAAGGAGACGATGTTCCACCACACAAGGTCAGGTTCCTACGTCTTCACAGATCCTTGAATCTAGATCGTTGGCTCACAACCCCACAAGCAGAAGTTGGAAAATCCCAAGCATGTATCCTCGGTTGGACAGTCTGAGATGGAAAAAATACTGGCCAAGCTTTCTCTTAAACCCCAGTCCTCTGGAGGCAAAACCTCTCCTAGCCAAGAGATCCTTGCGAAGCTCTCAGAGCAACAGGCATTACTCGGCAAGCAAAAGCATTTTTTGGTCAATACCAATGCTGCCCCCATGAGACGTGCACAGGTAGAAGCCATTGGCTCTTCGAGCACGTCGCCACTTACACTCGCAACCGGGCCACTTGAGGACTCAGCTCCAGGTGAAACGAAAAGCGTCGAAGCGACTGAGGTGCTCCGACTCAAGCAGGAACTCCTTGCTGCTAATTCCAAAATTGCCCTTCAGGAGCAAGAGCTAGCACAGACGCGTGTGATGAATCACACCTTGGACCAGGCTCTTGGCTCCCCATCCGAAGTCGACTTCAACGGACGCGAGGTTAGTGAACAGACAATCAGCCAACTGCAGAATGCTTTCAATGCGTCAAATGGAGTTTTCAGTCAATTCCATGATACGTGGAACGGGCAGGAAGACTCACGGTCCGATGTCTCCGACGCACTCTCGGCTGGCGCGTACAACAAAGCTCAAGGGTTTTGGGTCGCCCCGCCTCAGCAGTCATTCGGTATGAGCGTTAATGCCCCTGCTTCTGACAGCCGGTTCGGAGACTCTTCGTCCCTGAATACCAACTCAGTTGGTCCCGAACCCAGCAAATTCTGGGCTGGCTCACCCACGGCTTCTGGTATACCCGTTTCCAGTTCATTTCCTTCCCAACGAGTGCTTTCTGGGCCTTCTTCTGGCACCGCAAGTTTTCATGGACGTTTCCCTGAGGAACATGCCCGATACCTTCAAGCCCCAGGCCCAGGGCCGCGCCGCTCTATGTCTCAAATGAACCGTGGCGGATCATGCTTCCCACCACAGAGCTCTCCTTGGGGAAATTTTTCTCCGGGAATCCCTACAAGCCCAATCTCTAGATCGCCTGCAGATAGGGGATGCAACACTTACCGGCAGGTTCCAATGTACCAGGTTCCTCCATATAACCCACGGCCAATTGGAACACCGCTCTCTCCAACGGCGACTGAATTTACTTCAGCAAATGGGAATGTGATGCCTTGGACAACGTCACTGGTAAGCTACTGTTCGACCTCTTTACTCTGACATACGACGTACGACTGAGATGTTCTTAGGTCGGTGGTAGCACTTCTATGCCAACGCATGTTCCGCCCCTTGAGCCGCTAAACTATCGCCGACTCCTAGATAAAAATGTCTCTTGCGACTGGAAGTATATAGTGGACAAGATCGTTTGTAACAATGACCAACAGGCATCGATTTTTCTTCAACAGAAGCTCAAAATCGGTACCACAGAACAAAAATACGATATGGTCGAGGCCATAGTGAATCAGGCTTATCCCTTGATGGTCAACCGTTTTGGAAACTTTCTCGTTCAACGTTGCTTTGAGCACGGTACACCAGAACAGGTTGTTGCAATCGCTAATACAATCAAGGGTAACGCGTTGAGCCTTAGCATGGACCCCTTCGGATGTCATGTGATTCAAAAGGCGTTCGACTGCGTTCCTGAAGAGCACAAAGCTATAATGGTCCATGAACTTTTACGCAGAATTCCGGAAACAGTGATCCATCGATACGCATGCCATGTCTGGCAGAAGCTTTTCGAACTCCGTTGGAGCGGCGAGCCCCCGCAAATCATGGCCAAAGTCAACGAAGCGCTGCGAGGAATGTGGCATGAAGTTGCCCTGGGAGAAACAGGGAGCCTGGTAGTTCAAAATATTTTCGAGAACTGTGTCGAAGATGAGAAGGTATCGAAGCACGCTACTACCCGAAGGGACTAAGCTAACAACACATCTAGCGACCTGCCATCGAAGAAGTGGTAGCCAAGATTGACGTGCTCGCTCATGGTCAATTCGGAAATTGGTGTATCCAGCATATTTGCGAACATGGTGCTCCTCACGATAGAAGCCGTGCTATTGAACATATCCTCCTTCGGTCTGTTGACTATAGCATGGATCAGTTTGCCTCAAAGATTGTCGAGAAATGTCTGAAGATAGGCGGCTCCGAGTTTCTGGACCGCTACCTTTCTCGTGTGTGTACCGGGCGTGCTGATAGGCCAAGGATGCCTTTGATTGACAGTAAGTTTGAATGGGCCCCTCCCTCCCCCAATTTCACTCCCTTCCCAGGTGACCAAATGCTCAGTTTCTTTTATAGTTGCTGGAGACCAATACGGAAATTATCTTGTTCAATGGGTTTTGATAAATGCTGCGTCTCACCAGCGTGAATTGGTCGCTAGCCATATTCGGTATGGTCGTCCTCTTGCTCCTTAGTCACTGATGAGTATCCTCGACTATTCTAACGAGAGTGCCAATATAGTAAGCACATGGTTTCCTTGCGTGGCTCAAAATTTGGGTCACGGGTGGCCATGCTTTGCTGCAACCCGTCTCATGCAACTCGCCCTGGGCCAGGTACCGGCATGCAAATCGGCCGTTTCAACAACTTCGGTGATGACAGGTTCCAGATGGCAGGCCAAACTGGAGGGCGTTTCGGCCGTGGGAGCCAGTGGCATGCTAACTATCCACCATTTCGCTGACCCAATAAATGAAACCGTCTTTCACGCGGAACCGGATTTCTCGACAATATCTTCTGCCCCAAATGCAGATCTACACTCTGATTCTGTCTTGCATATCGATACTTATTCAGGCCACTCATCGGTTTACAGGCTACTTTCCACAGGAAGTGATAAGAGTATCTGTTTCATATTCTTTCTTTTTCTCTCTATACCTCTCTCTTTCTTTTTTGGCCCTCCTTCTTTTCTTCTATTTGCTTTTCCCACCAGTTGGTATCAGTATACATGCATTGTTCTACAAGACAATTGTTTGCTTTGCAGATGGTTAATATGTCACTAGAGTACAGAAAAGATAAGGTGTGCGATGATATGCTGGAGCTTTGGTTTATCCAACAAGATGCGGAACTTTACCACCATACATGTATTTGTTTCCATTGTTTATGTATTGTGCTGATCTTTTGTTCATCATTCTTACCAAACATGAATCCAGTTGTATTATCATTTGCCAGAATAACCCATCAGAAAGAAAGAGGGGGGAGGAGGAGGAGGGAACAACAAATGCGTTGGTTTGCGCCAATATTTTCTGTTCAAGTAGATTGTAATTCGTACTCCGTACATCATTATCAACATTCCCCCTCTCGCTTCATACCGCCTCACTGGTCTTGTCTCGTTCCTTTTCCCACGGCTTCAATCTCTTGGGCTGTTCGCTTGAGGTATCATGACCCGTTAATACCGTGTCTGGTATTTGCTGAATCCCGGGGATCGGTTGACCGGTGGTGATGAGCTCAACTATGTGTGCGAAAGATGACGGATAGGTTGGCTCTTGTGCAGAAGTTTGGGTCAGATTTGAGAGCATGGCAGGTTCAACAGCCTGGCAGGATGGGTGGGATGACTGTGCTGCTCCCGCGTTCTCTGCCAACCACGCTTTAAATGCCGCAAAGTCAAGTGGTGGCGATATATCTTCTTTCCTAGTAGGCATTATATGTCAATTACGTATCAGCATGATGCGGAAGGTAGCATACCGCGAGAAGTAAAAGCATTTCGCCTGTAATACTAGATCATCATCGCGATTGATCTCAGTCTCACTTGCGGGGACGTCTGGGTGACCAAGTATAATAGAGAGACCGTTGGCAAATTCCGGGTCCGTATTAAATGGATATGATTCCAATTTCTCGAACAAGCTTGCTTGAGATGCTTGGGGCTGAACTTCAGTTGGTTGCCCCATGGTGTCTCTGCTTCTGTAATACTTTTATTTGGGGTAGAGAAGTTGCGCTGGAGATAAATCCAGAGGTGGGGCTTAGTGGATTGTATTTCAGTATGCTCTATCGCTTTGTACTTCATATGGGAGATTATATATTGCAATTGATTAACGCTCTATCGAATAGGACATATTTTAGTACGCCCTTTGTTCGTTTTCGCTAGAATATGATTATCTACAATAATAAAATATTAGGGGTAAGATACGGATTGGGCCGAGGTCCGCGGATTGAATGACGTATGTACTTCTCGGGCATATGTAAATCTAGCACTTTCCTGAGATATTAGACTTACATAGTGAATCTATGGGAATTCTGATGTGGTATGCAATATAACGCCGTCCATGCATTGGATTAACTCGAGAGAGTGAGAAAAGAAAAGGAAAAAAAATAAAAATAAAAAAAAAAAATAAAGCATTATCCTGTCGTGTCCATTGTATCCATATCCGCAAGGTGACTGGAAGAAGGATCTTCGACCTTTCCTGGAATCTGCTTGCTTTGACAACCAGGACAATTATGTACGATCTCATGAGCAAAAAGGTCACAGTCAATGCAAAAGTGATTCATGCATACAGTGCATTCATAGCGACTGCTTACACTCATCCCTTTTGCATTATTCTCAGTAACCGGCCATTGATCTTCAGATGGCACTGATGGGAAAGTTATGCCACACGCAAAGCATGCAGAGCTCTTGGGCGCACGTTGCCATGGTACCTCCACCCAGTTCTTTAAAGGAAATAAGTGATGATAAGATCGAGCAAGGTGGGTTGAAAGGATTAAGGTAAGGCCACATGCTGGACATTCAGCAGGGAGACCACAAACTTTGCTACTGCATCGTGAGCAAAGGTACCCTCCGCAGGAGGGCTTAGAATGACATGCGCAAAGTGAAGGGCTCGCCTCGACAGTGCGAGATGGGAAACCCATCATCAAAAGGGAACTTGCGGACTGTTTCTGAGAATATGCAGCTGGTGGAGTAGTCACGTCCATTACTAATTCACGAAAATGCTGCTCGTTGAGAGCCACGCCGTACGTAGTATCATCGCCGCCATTGGTTTTTGCACAGAGTTCACGGCAAATGGCCACCTGAGCAGCAAGACCAATGATTCCGACTCGGATTCTGTCATTAACAAGAGTAGATATCATTTGATGAATGTCACCGGGATCTGAGGAAAGAAGAGAGCCGAATATGATCAGGATTTCGCGTGTACCGTGGCTTGGAGTATGGCTGCCGGGCATTTGTTAGCGGGGGTGGACCATGCGACTAGCCTTGTGAAAGCGAAACAAACTCACAAAAGGGAGCCCCGAGCCATCTCCAGCCCATTCTGCAAACTGGGTAGACCTTTTGGGTCTTGCGTCCTCAAGGCTTGGATCGCATTTATGTGCTCCGTTGGATTACCGCTCATATCACTTATTCTGACCGCAAGCCCATCCCTCAAACCGAGCAAACCGAGCTGGGAGATGGGGTTCTGTTCAAAGAATTCTCTCACAAATTCTTGCGCATATCGAATCGTTAGAAGGTATCGTGTCGGTCGTAGGTCTTTCTCTGCCATAGATTGTGACAGATCCAGAACCAGAATAATATGTCGAATGATACCACGTTGTAAAGGAGTCGTATCTCGGAGTAGCCTGTGAGAGGATACGGTATCAGCACAATGGGCTTCTGGCCGCGTTCATACACGCAGATTTTATCCTACCCATATTAGAGCTTACCTCTTTCTTTTACCAGCCTCCAGTAACCCTTCGACGGTAGAACTGATTGTACCATCTGCCCCCTCCACTAATGTCTCCCAAGTTCTAGAGACTTCCCATTCTGCACCCCCGCGCTGCTTTCTCCGCTTTGCACGAGAGGCGGCAGCACTTTGCGATCCTTGCAAGCCTTCGTCTTCTGTGACATCTCCAATGTACTCTTCGTCTGAATCGGCCATTTCTTGTTTTGCCTTCTTTGAGATCGTAAGGGATTCGAGGAGGAGGAACGAAAGAAAGTCGAAATTCAATAATCCGGAAAGGAGAATTGATAAGCTATGGTAGATTGAGTCGCACGTAGTGATGTAGTGAAGGCGGATAAATCATCGAAAGCTCCGACGGAACTCCGCCGTGTTATTACAGAAACCCGTGTTAATTACATACAAAGGTGCCCTAACTTGTTCCAGTAATTACTTGCTTTTCTAGAATCTGTTATCACTTTAATTATTTTTTGGGCCGTCCAATGCAATTGATGCCACAAAAGTAATTGTGTCGAGCAGATGTGGAGAAGAAGGTGCATCGCATCGACCAGATACGCTGGCGTGACAGCAATCAGGTGTCGTCCTCCGACTTATCGACCCCTCTTCCCCTCTATCTACTCCTCGTTGTTCTCCTCCCTTTCTCCCTCCGGATCCCCCGGTTATTCCGATTCATTTGAGAATTACTCGCGACCTCGCTCTTCTGGCAAATCTTCTCTTCGACCCTTTAAGCTTCTTCGCCTACCGATTTCACGCGTACGATACTGCTCCGCCAAAGCGCACGCAATGGCGGCAAAGGATAGAGAGGTCCTCCCCGACGTGTATGTGGTCAACGACACTTGACGTTTCCAGAACAACCATCTGACCAACTTCCAGGGCCAAACCCCTTCACTATCACGCCTCTCTGTATGACCTGCAGCTCGGTGGTTCCTGGGGCTACAACGGCACCGTGAAGGTTGATGCAAGGATTACCCGCCCGACTCAAGAAATCGTCCTCAATTCGAAGGAGATCGAAGTCCAGAATGTAGATATCTTGGCGCAAAATGGTCCGTCATGGAGAGCCCCTTCCCTCCCAGCGGATCATGAGTGTGGTTGTTTGTGATCGGTCAAGTTACTGACGGCAACATCATTGTGCTTTTACCAGGCGACAAATTGACAAAGGCGTCCGAGATAACGTACGACAAGAAGTCAGAACGGGTGTCATTCAAATTCCCGCAAGAAGTCACACCCTCCGATGTTGTCCTGTCCATCAACTTCAAGGGGACCATGAACAATGCTATGGCGGGGTTTTACCGTTCCAAGTACAAGCCTGTAGTAGAGCCTGCTACAGACACTCCAAAAGAGGGAGACTTCCACTACATGCTGAGCACACAGTTTGAGTCGTGTGATGCGCGGAGAGCTTTTCCCTGCTTTGACGAGCCGAATTTGAAAGCCACCTTTGATTTCGAGATCGAGGTGCCCAAGGGACAAATTGCACTTAGCAACATGCCCGTTAAGTCAGAGAGGATTGGGAGCAATTCCGGGCTCAAATTTGTCACGTTCGAGAGGACACCAGTGATGAGCACCTATGTTAGTATACACCCATATACGTCATCTACACAGAAGGCTAATGCGCGCATCCTTCTGCAGCTTCTTGCGTGGGCAGTCGGTGATTTCGATTACGTTGAAACAATGACGCAGCGCAAATATAAGGGCAAGAGTATTCCGGTCCGTGTATATACTACAAAAGGCCTCAAAGAACAAGCTCGCTTCGCCTTGGAATGTGCTCATCGTACAGTTGACTATTTCTCAGAAGTCTTTGAAGTGGAGTACCCCTTACCCAAGGCAGACCTTCTTGCTGTCCATGAATTTGTATGTTACTAGGTTTATTCTCTTTTGGAGATGTAAACGGGGCTTACTGTGATGCTTTAGGCTATGGGCGCCATGGAAAATTGGGGTCTCATCACATACCGCACGACTGCCGTGTTGTTCGACGAGGGTAAATCTGATACCCGGTATAAGAATCGCATTGCATACGTTGTCGCGCACGGTTAGTCATTTGGCTTGTCCTAGTACTATATTCGATCATTCTAATCCTCGGGGCTTTAAGAACTGGCTCATCAATGGTTTGGCAACCTTGTAACTATGGATTGGTGGAATGACCTCTGGCTCAATGAGGGCTTCGCCACATGGGTTGGCTGGCTTGCTGTCGACCATTTCTACCCCGGTAAGGACACCACTTCCTTTACGGATTGTCACAGAATTCTAATATCATCATTCAGAGTGGAACATATGGTCCCAGTTTGTTGTACGCAATAATCGAGGTAATGATGCAATTTGTTCAGGAAGTAATTAACAGTTTCCCAGGCTGAAGGTGTTCAACAAGCGTTCCAATTAGACTCCTTGCGCGCATCTCATCCTATCGAGGTGCCTGTTAAAAACGCCCTCGAAGTTGACCAGATCTTCGATCATATCAGTTACTTGAAGGGAAGTTCGGTGATTCGGATGCTCAGCGAACATCTTGGTCGCGAGTCCTTCCTACGCGGAGTGGCCGACTACCTCAAAGCCCACGCCTACGGTGCGTCTCTAGAAATTGAGATCTTTTCGAGAGGTACTGACAGTTCATCCTTTCCCCACAGGAAACGCCACCACAAATGACCTTTGGTCCGCTCTCAGTAACGCCTCAAAGCAGGATGTCAACAGCTTCATGGTGAGTGAGAAACGAAGTAGAAATTGTTTCGAGTATTTTAACTTATGTATTCTTAAAAGGACCCTTGGATCCGCAAAATCGGCTTCCCTGTTGTTACTGTGGCCGAAGAACAGGGACGAGTTAGCGTCCGCCAGAACCGGTTCCTGTCAACGGGTGACGTGAAGCCCGAGGAGGATGAGACAACCTGGTGGATTCCTCTGGGCATCAAGTCAGACCCGAACACCACAGACGTCGACTCCCGTGCTCTTAACTCAAAAGTTGACACCGTCACGGGAATCAGTCGAGACTCGTTTTACAAGATCAACAAAGACCTTTCAGGGTTCTATCGAACAAATTACCCAGCCGATCGCTTGGCAAAACTTGGAAAGTCTCGTGATCTGCTGAGCACTGAAGACAAGATTGGCTTGATTGGTGACGCTGCTGCCCTGGCTGTGTCTGGAGAAGGCACTACTGCCGCGTTGTTGGCATTGTTGGGCGGCTTCAAAGGGGAGCAAAACTATCTGTGAGTCTTCGGGACACCCCGGCGCTCTTCTTCTCCCTGGACTTGGGGCATCTGTTCTAACGTTCGTTTTTCTCAGTGTCTGGTCTCAGATCTCTTCATCCCTCTCGAATCTACGCTCCGTATTCTCTCAGAATGAAGACGCAGCGTCGCGCCTGAGGAAATTTGCTCTTGAAGTGACCGCCCCCACTGCTGAAAAGATTGGTTGGGATTTCAAACCTGATGAAGATTACCTCACTGTGCAGCTCCGGAAGCTCCTGATCACAGTGACCGGCCTGGCGGGTCATGAAGGGTAAGCATACCTCCAAGTTTGTACTTTGAAGTTGCAACTAATATCGGAGCTCTAGCATCGTCGCCGAGGCTAAACGTCGCTTTGAACTCTGGGCCACAGGGCAAGACAGAACTGCAGTGCACACGAATTTGCGATCGGCGATTTTTGGAATTGCAATCTCGGAGGGTAGTCGCAAAGAATATGATGCCGTCAAGGACGAGTATCTTAAGACGGACTCTGTTGACGGCAAAGAGATTTGTCTGGCGGCGCTTGGGCGTACTAAAAATGCTGACCTCGTGAATGATTACTTAAACTTTGTCTTTTCAGACAAGGTAGCTATTCAAGATGTCCACAACGGTGCTGTCTCTCTGGCCGCGAATTCCAAAGTCCGACATCACCTATGGGAGTATATGAAGAACAACTGGAGTACCGTCGAGGCCCGACTGTCCGCAAACAATGTGGTCTTTGAGCGGTTTGTGCGAATGGGCCTTTCCAAATTCGCGGACCACCAGGTTGGAGCAGATATCACCTCGTTCTTCCAGAACAAGGATACCAGTGCTTACGATCGCGCACTAGTGATTGTTTCTGACAGCATTCGAACCAACGCTTCTTACAAGGAAAGGGATGAGAAAGCTGTTTTGGAATGGCTCCAGGCTCTTTGATTTTGTTTGATTTTATTTTTTATTTTTATTTTTTCCCCTCCAGCTGTAGTCATCATAGGGGCTTTTTTTGGGGGGGCACTATGGGAAATCATCAATCATCAACATGTTCAAATGTGTACAACAGTCATGTGAAGGTGATGTCCTACAATGAGGAAATGATTAGGTCACGACATGCACACAATGGTCACCTGAGACATTCCATTGTCAGCCTGATACTACTATTTCATTACTTTTCTTATTGATGTACAATTAGTATCCAGTAATCACGGGAAAGGTGGTAAAAAATAGCAGTAGTGGTCATAGTATTGTATAAATGGACGCGTTAGACTGGATCGGGAGGTGAAATGAAACGGCCCCGACCCAAAAGGAACCTGCACGCTGGGCTCGCCTGCTCTCCTGCACTCCAGCACCGCAACGCAACGCAACCGCCATTTCAAGTCGCCGCCATCAACCACAAACCAGAGCATAGCAACCTACGCTCTCTCTCTTTCTCTTCCACTTTCATCGACTTGCAGTGCTTGTTCCTCCCACTTCTTCTATCTCTCGCTCCATTCAAGTTTTTTTTTTTTTTTTTTTCCTCTTGACAAACAGATATCCCTATTTCGCCTCTACCCATCATGAACCCCGAGTGGTAAGTTCTCTGCCTGATGATGGCCCGTCTCCAGTTTAGGTCACTTCTCCCTCAAAGGTTCTTCTTTGTTCCTCCTTGGAAACTATAGGGTCGATCTGTCACTTTGATTTCAATACATTACATTGTTTTTGCTTCGTTTTTGACCATCTTTTTGCTGACCTGCCGGCTTCTTTTAGAGCATTTCCCACCCCTAAGCGCCCCGATCAGTCCTTATCTTAACGGCAGATGTACGGCCTGCGATCTCATATATTGGAGAACTAACCATCGAAATAGATACGACTACCTCTTCAAGCTCCTGCTTATTGGAGACTCCGGTGTTGGAAAGTCTTGCTTGCTTCTTCGATTTGCCGATGATACCTACACGGAAAGCTACATCTCCACGATTGGCGTGGATTTTGTATGTAACCCCCTCTTTGCGACCTTCCGAGGTTATAGGCATCATGACAATCTAACTCTGACTAGAAAATCCGGACCATTGAACTCGACGGCAAGACTGTGAAGCTTCAGATCGTATGAACAAGGCAGCACCTATGATCAGATTGACGTGGCATAACTGACAAATGACTTTAGTGGGATACTGCAGGCCAGGAGCGTTTCCGAACCATCACCTCGTCCTACTACCGTGGCGCTCATGGTATCTGTGTTGTCTATGATGTGACCGACATGGATTCTTTCAACAACGTCAAGCAGTGGCTCCAGGAAATCGATCGCTATGCAACCGAAGGTGTCAACAAGCTGCTTGTGGGCAACAAGAGCGACATGGAAGACAAGAAAGTTGTGGAATATACCGTGGCGAAGGTACGGTTTACGAAAGCACAATCTTGGCCTCGTGACGTTCCTTTTGGACTCATGAGAACTGACCTGACTTTCCTAGGAATTTGCCGATAGTCTGGGAATCCCGTTCCTTGAGACTTCCGCCAAAAACGCCTCTAATGTCGAACAAGCTTTCTTGACGATGGCAAGACAGATCAAGGAGCGCATGGGGACCGCCACCATCAACAACAAGCCCACTGTGCAGGTCAGCCAGGGCCAGGGCGTCCAGTCTGGTTCTGCAGGTGGATGCTGCTAAATTCACGGACCTCCGCACCTCGCCGGGGATCATTTCCGCCTGGCAGTCAATGATGCTATGGATAGGGACCCCTGGCAATACGTGGCAGTGAACAACAATCTTGACGGGTTTTCATTCCAGCATGCTTTAAACAATCAAAACCGATGCTGTGATGATGGACTGACCACACCCATTGCGATGACTGCTGGGATCTCTTGTCTATTCTCTTCATAATCTTCTTACTACTCCTTTCCTCCCCCGGCTTCCATCCTGCTTTAGACGGTCTGCGTTTTTTGTCCTCTTGCTGTCTTCTTATCTTTTCTATTTATTGTGATTACTGCTGGTGTTATTTTCTTCTACTTCTTTTCTTTTCCTTTTTTTTTTTTTTTTTCTCTTATCTTTTCGACAGCATGCCTACGTCTCGTTGCCCCATTGTCTTCAGCAGGTTGGGTTCCATGCGTGTTTTTTTGTTGGAATGGATTAATGGAAAGAACTTAATGAATGTCCGGAGCAATATTCTTATCTGGTTGATATTTTATCAGTTGGAATCTCAAGTATTGCGTTTACAACTACATATCCGGTAACCATTTGGGTTCCACGTGGAGTACGAGACATACCCTGAGTAAAGATCTAGAGTACTAGCCATTTTCACATGCATAAGTTCTGAGCATAGTAGTGTTTTATACTGGGGAAACAGTCCCGACAAATTGAGTGAACAATTCATACATAGTCCATACACCATAATCAATTCCATTGTAATCAAATTAGACGCTAGGTGCTATTTCAACGTTGACTCCCTTCTTTCGGAAAGGGGAGGGGCTAAAAGGAAATAAAATACCGAGGCACAGTTGCTCGGCAAAACGTCTTGAAGGCCATCATTCGTCCCCCGTTTCGAACCGAATGATTACCGCGTCCTGGTCACTCATAACAGCCCTCTCTACCTCTCTCCTGCATTTCCTCTTTAACCCCTGTCTGGTCGTCTCTAGACGATTGATTCAAAATATTGCCACTTGAGTTCAGATTAAATCCATCCCTCTCCCCGGCTATATAACTACACGCCTATTCCAGAAATACGCCGACTCCGCTATCATCTCCCCATACTAACCACATCGGACTATTCCGTCGCCGTCATGTCTCAGTCAACTATCGAACAGCAGAAGAAGGTGGCGGCGGCTTCTGCTGCCGCCCAGCAAAGTGACAACATAGCACATGCATTGTCTGGGGCTGGAGGCGGGGTCCTTTCCATGGCTTTAACGTGCGTCGCAGCAATTGTCTCCCTCTCCTTCCTGCCAGTAAACGCGCAAACCATTGACAATCTGCAGTTACCCCCTGATTACCCTTTCGACGAGAGCGCAAGTCGAATCGAAGCGTGCCCATTCTACCACCCTTGATGCCGTCCGTCGAATTGTGCAGCGAGAAGGGTTCTCGGGTCTATACGCGGGCCTGGAGTCTGCACTGTTCGGAATTAGTGTCACCAATTTTGTATACTACTACTGGTATGAGTGGACACGGGCCGCGTTTGAGAAGGCCGCTATCAAGGCTGGCCGGGCTTCGAAAAAGCTCACGACCTTCGAGTCAATGGTTGCTGGTGCTATCGCTGGCAGTGCAACAGTCATGATTACCAACCCAATCTGGGTCATAAACACTCGGATGACGGCCCGCAAGTCCGATTCCGACGAGCAGAGCCTGCCCGGGACGCCCCCCAAGAAAGCACGACCGTCAACTATCAGTACCCTGATGGAGCTTCTTCGTGAAGAGGGCCCCAAAGCCCTTTTCGCTGGCGTTCTTCCGGCGCTCGTGTTGGTTATCAATCCCATCCTCCAGTACACAATCTTCGAGCAATTGAAGAATGTCTTGGAGCGCCGAAGACGTGTGACTCCGAAAGATGCGTTTTATCTCGGTGCTCTAGGCAAAATCCTAGCCACTTCGATTACGTATCCTTATATCACAATCAAGAGTCGGATGCATGTCGCTAGCAAAGACGGCCCCAAGGAGAGTCTGAATGGAAGTTTGAAGAGAATCATCAAGGAGGAAGGCTACGTGGGTCTGTATAAAGGTAAATCGAGTCTCGCGCGATGAATTTGGTGTATGCATCTTAGGCTGACAACACCGCACAGGCATTGGACCAAAGGTGACCCAAAGTGCAATCACTGCAGCATTCTTGTTTGCATTCAAGGATGTTATCTATGGCATGACAGTGGCCGCTCGGAGGAGACAGGCGGTCTCGAAATAAAAAGAGAATAAACCACCGAGCACGATCATAAGTGGGGGATTTCGAAAATGATACCCATGTTGTAAATATGTAGAGGGCTCCCTTCCCTGTGTTTGGATGTTGCTGTCTTTGGGTATATCATATCTCTGTCTCTCTCCTTTCCCCCTCATCAGTCTGTGTTGGCTGGGCTGTTTACAGCATGCTTTATTAATTCGATGGCATTTTTTGCTGTATGGGAACATTACCAAAGGATAATTTTCCCCTGTAAGTTTCATTAGTGTATGATAATTCTGGAGAAGAAGAGTTTATTATGCTTCTCAACTGTTTTGCATCATGGGCTACTGGTCAATTACTGTATATCTTGAGCTTATGAGTGTGTCTATATTCTATATCAAATGCAAAATGTATGTGAAATAGAGCTCTACATAATCCAATAACCTTATACAGTCCTTTGTAATTGATACCCCACCCTCATTGGTAGATCTGACCGCTTACCATTTTTAGAGATATTCGCGGTTCCGCGTAGACGCGTTGATTGAGATGTTGACCTCAACTTTTGACTTTCCATACTCTACAGAGTACTCTGTATTGTCCTGATTTTCCATATTTTCATGACTTTGATGATAATACTACTTCCTCTCACTAATAAATGTGAGTTTAAACAACCAATCTTCAATTAACATCATGTTGACCTGTGGTTTCCTTTTGAGCAGATCTTCACCTCAATACTTGAACGATTCAATTTATTGGGCCTCCCAGTGACATAATGATTATCGAGCCTTTGCCCAAGAAGATGCGACACTGAATGCTTCTAGGAAAAGTATCATAATGGGATGTTGATTTGCTCTCCCATGGAGTTGGGAAATATCTGCTATTCATTCATACCAACCAAGCATCCTGTTCCTTCTTGACAAATCTTTAAAGCCCAAGAAAGTCATTTGTTGTAGCAACTTCAACTTATAAAAGGTCAGTGCTGCACTACACTACAGGCTATCTCTTGGTAAGTATATATCACTCTGGGTTCTGGTAGGGACAAGGGTGGGGAAGAAGGGACACCCCCCCGCCCCCCCAAAAAAAGAGAAAAAAAAAAAAAGAACCGAGAAAGCTCAGCTAATATGACAAAGAATTTTTGCCAGGCTAGGGAGCATTGAAGACTCATAATGCCCAAGTACTTGTCCGACAAAGAGAATAAAGAAGGGTTGACCCAAGAAGCTCAGCTCTTACTATCACAATTCATGAGAAGTTCGTACGCTAAACACCGGCCGGCGTACGCAAAAAATTCCAAGCTTATGTTGCCCAATAGAAATTCAGCGCCGACACCAGCAGCACGACGTTCTGGCCGACAGAGAACCGGGCCCATCAATTATTACGAGAGAATAAACCTTTTCGCCGAGCAGGATTCAGACGACAATGCGAGCGAGCGATCGCACAAATCCTCGATGGCATACCGACCACGGGGAAGCTATTCGTCATCCCCGTTGGATTCAAGACCGGAGCCGCCCCGGTCTTTTCAGATCAATGATCTCCGGCCCCGGCCCCGGCCGGATAATCCTTCATCTTGCAGGACTTCTCGCAATCCAAGAACTTTAAACGGGCTCTTACATGGTCGTGAATTGGGCAATACCAGCCGACAGTTACAAGTTGATTTTGCCCAAGATCTGAAACCTTCCAAGCACTGGCAAGGCGCCTCCAATGACGTTATTGTTCTGGCTTGGTCGCCGGATGGAACCAGTTTCGCAGCCGGCGCTACTGCGCAGAGTGATGAACAAAACATGGAATACAATAAGGGTAACAATCTTGTTTTGGGGGACCTTACAAGAAACTGTATGAAGGAACTACCGGACCACTGGGTAAAATGTCCTTGGAGGCGAGCGGTGTCCGGCCAAAATCAGACAGATACACGTCTATTCATGAGTGTCACTGCCATGCAATGGTTTGATGATATACTCTTTACATCAAGCTATGATAACACTGTGAAATTGTGGGATGTCAGCAGTCATGCCAATGCTGGTTGTGTTGGCACACTCAGACATGATTCGAAAGTTGAGGTAATGGCGCGTTCGAATTTTGACGAACAGGTACTGGCAATAGGTACGGATTCTATTGGACTATGGAACATCAAAGAGCGAAAGCATACCTCACTGGAATTCCAACAGCGACAGCGGAAGAAAGATATAGAATTTGTGCCAACCTCATTAGCATGGGGCACTATTCCAGCAACAAGGAACATCCTGCTTGCCGGGATGTCAGAGAAGGATGAGAAGGATGAAGGAGTTCCACAGAATGGGCTGCTTGCAGCTTGGCGCATGGATGAAGCATCGACGACCCCAATCCACCTTTCCCCAAATGCGCAAAATATCTTTGATATAAAATGGCATCCTTCATTGCCATTGTTCCTCACTGGGAGTGCTCCGACACCCTCGAGGGCTTCACTCGCTAGGTCAGTTGTTCGGTTATATGATCCTCTGAGGTCAAAGATGCACAAAATTGAACTCGACTGTCCTGCCCTGGATATTAACGATGTGACTTTTTGTCCGACGAATCCTTATTATGTAACTGCCAGTTGTACTGATGGTGTTACATACGTTTGGGATTACCGCAAGCCCGAGGATATTCTGCTCCAGCTTGGGCACGATGGCCCTTCTGAGCAGATAGATGAGAGTCTTCCCCGGGAGCGAGTGGATGTCGGCGTCAGGATGGCGCTATGGGGGGATGGTCCTGACCAGTTTTACAGTGGTGCCTCGGATGCCGTTCTAAAGAGGTGGGATATTCTTCGCTCCCAGGAGGATGTTCATGTTGATGATTTTGCGCGTTTCCCAGGCGCGGTTATGTGTGGTGCATTTTCAAGTGATAAAACCAACCTTCTGATAGGAGATTCTGCTGGGGGCCTTCATGTGCTATCATCAAGTCCATTTCAGGCCAGTGATGGGCAGAGTATGGTCTTTGAGACCTCGACCGAGGCTATAGACGACGGCGGGGACCAACAGGCAGGTTCTAACCCCGAGGCTGAAATGGCGAATAATATGTTGCTGGGTGGGGAGCTTGTTAGACATCCCATTTACGGCGTCGGAAAAGGGCCTCACTACAAAGGCCCATTTGCTAGCTGGGCGCGTCCTGACAGCACGCCTCGACATCTCATTGCTGAAACTCCTCTCAAGAAGGAAGTACTAGTTCATCAATTGGATGGTGCTCCGTTGAACGATCGGCGAGGGCTCGACGAACAGTCTCGAAAAGAAATTGCCTCTCGAATCCAAATCTCCCGGATACGCAACCAGCGGCGACAAGAAAACAAAAGAAAAAGGGATGGCTCTACTAGTTCCACCAAACCGATCTCTTCCAGCAGCAATAATTTCATCGACCTTTGCAGCAGTGAAGAAACAGATGATGAGGAGCCTCTTCCTCCACGTCCCATTGATAGGTCCAAGCGACGTGCCGGGAAAATTGGCGATCGAGTGATTATCAAGACCGAACCTGAGATAATAGACCTCACCTTGGAGTCCGATCCAGAGGAAAATGCAAACCCATTCATATTTGAAACACTGCCTGGAGAACTGGAAGAAGACATAGAGGACTTTTGGTGGCCAGCAAGCGGTACTATCGACCCGAATTTCCCCAAAGGCGAAGAAGATTAGTCACAAGCTGTGATTTAAGAACAAGAATGCCGTATGTGTGGGCTGTCGCTTCCTATGCGGATACCAGGGCCATTTCTCTTGCATGCGCCATTGAATTTACACCAGAAATTGGTTGATGGTTGTCCAATGAGACATGAGATCAACTGATGTATCATGCTGGCCTAACCACACAAGGAACTCATAAAATAAGCGAGAAAGCTCTATCATGACTTCATATTGTGATGCATATGATGATATGAACTGAGAATTGGGATGAGATGCACAAGGATACCCCCTGGCACGTGGAAATCCAACCCCTAACTCAAGGCTGGGGTAGAATCATGGAAGTATTGAGAAGAGATGAAAAGAAGATGAATTGAGAAAGAGGCTAGGAGTGATTCAGGTGATCTTGGGCCTATTTTGATGTGATGGATTTCTGGTGTATATAAATTTGCATCATACAGCCCTATAAAGACCTATTTAATCTTAGACATATTCCGGGTTGGCCTGCAGGCCACATACAACTACTTGTTACAGACCTTGCCGTACCAGTCTCACGTGATGGTACAAAGATGGAGCCAAAATCATTGGACAATATTGGTGATGGATATGCAAAGAGGAACAGGGATCAAAGTGATATTTGACTGACAAATCACGTGATCGGCATATCAGTGATATGCCTCCGCATAGCACTGATATGATTGGGATGGATATATAAGGACACTCATTCATGTACTTAGCTCAGTTCTTCGCGATTCTTACAGTCAATCAAGCATTGGTTACCTTTCTAGTTTAGACTCGTCAGCACTAAACCAACAACTGAGTATACGTACTCAGTTGGCCTTGTTTCTCTACTTCGTTACCTTATCGACCTTATTGCTACGGAGCCTGGCTGGGGCGATATACCAAGCAACGCATTCACTATAGAGCCTGGCTGGGGCGAGATACCACGGGATACGATACTACGGACCTTAGGGGTCATCGTCGAATATAAGGACCTGGAACGAAGGACACTTAAAATAAGTGCCCACAAACTGAGACTACTAACACTAGAACCCTAGGTTACGATACAAGAGAAGTAAGGTTGTGACAACGATATTGTAGAAAGTCCCCATAATGATCTGACAAACCATAGGACAACAGTCCCAAAGAGAGCGATATTTGTGCTATAAATAGTAACAAATAATGCATGGTATGTATGTACATATATGTATATGTGTGTACCCGGAGGATTATGTCCTATTTCTTACTTGGTGTCTCAACCGTAATCTGCAACCTTCCAGAACAATCTATCAATTCACAATAATTATCCAATACCCCCATACTTTTGTGGTTATCGTAGCTCCCCGGCTGTAGCCAGCCAATGATATCATGTGGCTGAGGCACCGCCACTGGTGTTTGCGTCCAGTGATGGGATTACGCTTATGGTTATATAGTTAGTTCTCTGTTCCGAATGACCAAAGTTATGCGTTCCTATCAGTTCTGATTTCTATCATCAAGACTGTCATCATCAAGGACTGATATATTCTACATCGAATTTGATCAATTTACACCAGTCCACTGCTTGAGCATACACTACAACGACGATTATCAATGTCGTTCGCTCCGCCTGCCGGTCCTCCGCCGCCTTCCGTCCCGGAGGGGTGGAAGCCCGAGTTCGATGACCGATATAAGCAATGGTAAGCTCCATATCCTCCTAACCCACGGCGCTCAAAGCCAAGCATGTCAAAAAGACAAGAGGTTAACCTGAACTACTAGGTACTTCGTAAACCTGCACACCGGCAAATCCCAATGGGAACGCCCAGAAGCCCCAGCCCAGAAGCAAGAGGAGTTGCATGAACCTCCCAGCGCCCCGCCACCATCATACGAGGAATCTGGCGCAGGGGACTCTGCAGCGGGTGCGAGTGACAAGAAAGGAGGTTTTGGCTCGAACAACCCCTACAACCAAGAAAAAGACAAGGAAGATGTGGTCGAGAGCGATGCAAAGCTAGCTGCGCGGTTACAAGCTGAAGAGAACGCTCGATCTGGGACGCAAAGCCCAGCAGTACAGCCGGGTGCCGCTTCTGATTATTACAGCGATGGCTCGCATGCGCAATCGCCAGGTCCTTCGTCAGCGCAGAACCTGGCGCCTCAGGATACAGGTCGGGGAAATAGAACGCGCAGCAGGAGTTTCTTGAGCAAGTTGATGGGGAAGGCTAAGCCGAGCAGTGGGGGCAGTAGTAGTCCCTTTGGAGCCGGAGGGTACAGCAGACCACCCCCGCCGCCGCCGCAGTCATATGGGTACCCGTCAAGTGGTTATTATGGAGGTTATGCGCAACCACAGGCAGGGTATGGTTATTCCCAATACCCGATGCAGGGTGGGTATGCGCAGCCTCAGCGACGACAAGGTGGCATGGGAAATGCAGGTGCGGCAGCGTTAGGTGTTGGTGGTGGGTTGCTTGGTGGCGCTTTGCTGGCGGAAGCATTCGATGGGGATGACAATACTTATATTGAAAACAACTATGGTGGTGATGATGGAGATTATGGCGGCGGCGGCGATGATTTCGGTGGTGGTGACTTCTAGTGGCCGCACTTGGTCGTGGTTGATACGTTTGACGATTATACGCTTCCTTCATGTTTGATATGTTATCCCCGGTCTTTATGGATTTCAAGTATAGTATTGTTAATTTTGGGAGGGTGCAACATGGGTTGGTTTGAATGTTTATCATCCTGTATTTCAGAGCTTCAGTCTTCGCTTTAAAACAGCCATGACTTGCAATTTGAGGATCATGCATCAGATTTTATATATGAACACACTGTAGAATTATTAGACCTGAACCCTTAATCAAAGGATCCCTGTAAGGAACAACCATCGCATCATCCCCTTCTGCGCGCAACACCGCTCTCTCTACCAGTCGCTGCACCCTGAGCAGCAGCCTCTGCACCAGCCATTGGCCCCGGTGCTGTTCCGGCCATCCATCCGGCAAGATCAAAGTTTCCCGGACCACCACCACCACCACCACCACCACCAGACATGGCACTCCGAGCACCGCCAGTGATGGGAGAAGAGCGGGAGTGCTTTTCGAATTCGGCGCGCATTTCGGGGTCCACTAGAAAGAACCATGTTAGCCTCAGTCCACTGAAAACGAGCAAAGAAAGCCAGCATACTGTTCTCCATAAGCTTGGGCATTCCAAACATAAAACCCAGCGCCACCAGCGCAAGCAGAATCATCGGGTTCTTGACCAACGACAACGGCGAGACTAGACAATACCCAGTTAGCACACAACATCCCATGCCAAATTATCACACATAGATTCAGATGGCAACTTACAGCTCGACCTCTGCTCATAAAACCCCCTCTTGGCCAACAACTTCGTCTCCACCGTCACATCCTTTCTCGCAGCAGCATCGACAGCATTGAACTTCTCTGCGCCGCGATTATCCCAAGGATTACCCCGGAACGTCTCCCACACGCCCATCACCTTACCATCAGCCGCGACGTCGACGCGATACGGAGCGAACACGTATTCCGCGGAGCGGATGTCGAGCAGGTACGACGCGGGCTGGGCGGGAGTCGACGGCTGGAGATTGCGGAAGACGAAGGTTGCGGAGCGGGTGAGGGGTGCAGTCAGGAGGGCATTGCGGGTTGCTTGGTCTTGGGAGGAGGAGGGGAGGGAGGTGAGGGTTGCGTGTGTGCCTGCTGGGAGGACGTTGGGATTTGGGAGAAGGTTGGACGGTGGGATGGTGATTGTTAGGGACGAGCAGATAGCTGTCGTGGCGAGGAGGAGGATGGAGGGTATAGATGTTATTGAGAAATGCATTGTGTCAAGCGGAATAGAGAAATAAAAAAGGAAGATAATTGTGGTAGGTTGGCACAATATGGCCAGTTGTTGATTGAAGCTCGGAGATGTGAAGTCGATGAATTCCGGCGCCAAGCATCACCGCTTTAGCTGCAGTACATAGTTGGCTACATATATCTGCATTGCAGGTAACACTTATTGTTGATTCCATTGAATTTTATGATGCTCAATTGATTTATTACTTGTCATACGCACATTGAAAACTAAATCATGGTGTCGCGTATGATAAAGAGAAGATCAAGGTATATACAGCTTCTCATTTACAAACCACCTGCTGGGATATATGACAATCTATACAGTAAACAAGAAGGGGTAAGACAAGAAAGAAAGCAAAATGATCTAAAGCTTGGGCTTGGGGGCGGATTGCTCCTCGAGAGCTTGAGCGTAGAGCTCATCCAAGACATGACGATACTTCTTAACCGTGGGAGGGCGCTTGAGCTTGAGACTGGGGGGAAAGTTAGCAATGTCGAACAATAGAAGAAAGGGATGTCAAGTCATAACTTACGTTGGTGTAAGCAAGTCATTCTCAATTGTGAACGGGTCAAGCATCAGTCTGCAGTTCTTGATTCTCTCATAGCCGGCCAATTTGTGCTTCCTGGCAACCTTCTCAAAATCCCTCAGCACAGCCCGACGGATCTTGTCGTCGTCCAAGACCGATCGGATGGCATCGAGGTCGGTGGCACTGATGGTGCGACCCAGAACCTTGCTGGCATACGCCGCAAACGCATCGGGCTGGACACCGAAGATACCCACCAAGAAGGTCTGAACGCTGTCACCGTGGATATAACCCTGGGCAAAATAGCCAAGTTCGGACAGGTAAACACCCTCCAAGCGTTCGGGAGAAATGTACTCTCCTTGAGCCAGCTTGAGGACGTTCTTCCGGCGGTCGATGATGATGAAGCGGCCCATCTCGTCCACGGTGCAGACATCACCGGTGCGGAACCATCCGTCTTCAGTCACGGCCTTGCTCGTCTCCTCTGGGTTCTTGAAATATTCCCTGAACTGGGTGGGGCCACGGAGAAGCAACTCACCCCGTGGGTAGGGCTTGTCATCAACCGAATACTCCATGTCGGGCAGCGAAGCCAGACATGCTTCCGCCGAGGGGGCCAAGCGGCCGCAGTTACCAGCAGTAAGATCTTGAGCGGACTGCGCTGTCGACACGGCATAAGTTTCGGTCAAGCCATAACCCTGGATAAGGTCTATTCCCAGGACAACTCGGAGGAAGTTGTGCAACGACGGGTCGAGTGGCGCGGAGCCAGAAACCATGAACTTGGCCCGGTCCAGACCCATCGCTGCCGCAACCTTCTTAGCCCAGATTCGATCGTACAGGGCGTGCTTCGCCGTAGCCTGGTTAGGGTCAGGGTTCTTCAGGTTCGCCATCTTCGTCGAGACGATGTGTCTCGACATGGCACCCTTGACGCCCGGCTGCTCGACGGTCGAGGCGCGGATGACATTTCCAAAACGACTGTACAAGCGAGGGACAGACATGAAGCCGGTTGGCCTCAAGAGCTTCAGATCATCGACCAATTCCACGATATTTCCGTGGAAGTACCCAATTCGACCACCGGCCCAGAAGGACGCATGTTCGGTCAAACGAGCATAGATATGGGCCAACGGAAGATACGACAAAACCGTGTCGCCTGGTTTCTGTTCAGACATGACGAGCGCACTCGCTGTGGCCGCAACAGCATTCTCATGCGTCAAGACCACACCCTTCGGAGGGCCAGTGGTACCCGAGGTGTAGTTGATGGTGACAGTGTCCGACGAAGATGGTGGGCTGTAGGGACGGTTTAACGAGGCACCGAGCTCTTCGACCTGATTAATCGTGTAAATGGCGACATCCTGTCCCGCAGCAACCGACTCCAACAGTGCACGTTTGGAATGACCCGCCTGTTCACCAGAGTCCAGAGGATCCAAGCTGACGATGATCTTCAGGTTTGGCAACGACGGCTTGAGCTTGAGCAGCGTAGGAATATGCGGCAAGGAGGTCACAACACAGTTCAGCTCGGCGTGGTTGATGATATACTCCGTGGCGTCCGAGGCCAAGACATCATAGATCGAAACGGAATACAGGCCCTGAGACATACATGCCAAGTCTATTGAAAAAGAAGAAAATAAAATCAGTCATGAACTCAGGCGAAAACGCGCGCGTAACGGATTTGACCGTCGCGAAATTGACCAGAGTAATGATCCCGGCTGCATACGCACCTGTGATTTGCCATTCCGGCCGGTTCTGACACCAAAGACCAACACCGTACGGGCCCGAACGGTTACAGCCGTGTTTATTGTGTAACTCAGCCAAACCGGCGCCAAAAGCGGCCCGGCGCTTCTGGACGGTCTGGTAGTCGATCCATTGATAGTTTCCGAACTTCTTAGTGACCGGGTTGTATGGACGCCACCCAAGACAGTGAGCCTTCGGCTGGCGATTCGCAGTCGATTCGAACATATCATGAGCCGTGGAAATCTGAGAAGACACGATGCTTTAGTATCAGCGCTGACTTGCGCCTACTTAAGAAGACGCGAATTGACGACATACCTGGGGATCCAAGGTCTTCAGCAAGGCCTTTTGCGTGTTCCAAGCACGGTAGACCTTACTCCGGCCCGGCTGCTCGGAGCCAGACACAGCAACGGAATAGGGAGTCCCCTTGGGAGGTTCCTCTCTCAACTCTGCCGCGCGAGCAGCATGGATGGGCTGCGACGAGAACATGACGGTGTGGTGGTTTTTGCGATACGTGTGTTTGACAGGTCTGGAATCTTTAGCATTGAAGTAGGAGAGGGAAATATGGGGTTTACATACCAGAGGGGATGGTATTAATATTAAAAGGAGAACGGAAAGTCGAATATATGTCCTCCGTACTAAACTGACGTTTATGGTTTGTACAAAGGAAGAGCAACACTCCGAGCACCGCTGTGTAATATGTGCTAAGTATAAGGGAGGAGGTTAATGGAGGCCCTCTTAAGGAACTGGAGAAGAAAAAACAAGAGAAAAAGGGAGAGAAAAGAGAACAAGAAAAAGAATCTGTACAGAGTAGTTAATTGCTCCGGGAATGCCTCTCTCTCGGGCGGTGGAGTCGATGATTGGCTAGCCACTAAATAGATAGTCCAATGAACCTCGGCATTTTGCATAGCAGTAGGAGTACACTCCGTACATGACTAGTAGTACAAGTATAAGAATTGCATTGGTTAGTTGGCAGAGTGAAGAATCAGCTCGCCCATACTACCAGTCCTTTATTCAATTACACTACAGCTATAACAAATGTAGAATAATTCTATACGGAGTACTCTGTATGTACTCCGTACTCCTATCCTGTGATATCAAAACGGTCCCCGGATCGGAAGGACCGAGGCTTGCCTTTTGGGTAATTGAAGCGGAGGCTCTGATTGGCCCTTGCGCTCCCAGTGCATAAAAGGGTTTTGTGTCTGCCATAATTTATGCAGAATTTTGCATGGGCATCGTCCTGTAATATAAAAAGAAAGGGAGAGAGGAATTCTACGTCATTACCATCAAATATAACCGAACAGGTCACATGCTGTTTGTCTCAGAACCAAAAGCTACGGAGTCTCCGACCATGCAGAATATCCTGTTGAAGTCCGTGGCCATCCATACTATCCCTGTACATTTGATGTACTCTGTACAGCCTCCACGGTCCATTCTCCGCATCAGCCGGGGCGGGGCATGGAGTAACAGACTCATGTGAAGCGGCCACCACATGGAATCCATGTTGACTTCCCGAAAAACCAATAATCTTCCTCTTTTCTCTTTTACTATTCTCTCTGTTTCTTCTCTGAGCCGCTGTTTTACCTCTCTCATAGACCTGTCCTATCCTGATACTGCGTGCTTCTTTGGCCAACTACCCCAGAATTGAGATATCATCATGTTCAAGTATTATCTAGCAACTTTGAATGTGGATGCTTCGGAAGAGGGTACTTGACTGTCTTAGGAGTTAAGGTCCTTCTCAGTGCGAATTATATTAATGTTGAATGCATGGAATATCATGAGACAGGACAGAGAATGACCATTAGTCCTCTTGCAGTTTGTTGCATTCCATTGAGGGATAGATAATGCATGCATAGGATGACGTGGATGAACTATGAAACTGGACAGTGCCAGGTTGAGTGAATGATAATTTGGTTGTATTAGGGTAGACAACAAAGACGCCCAGAACTAATCAAGTCGCAGGACTTGTCGTATCTCCCTTCTATATAATGATGCTATGCGCTATGCCAGCAAAAAACTATGCAATGCAAATGTGAAATATACCCTTTTTAACCAAAGTAATTGTAACTTCATCAGTAGTCCCTAAACACGGCAACCATGTTGTCCAACCGGGACACCTCGCCAAACAGTAGTGCTTCCTTGGCCTTCCATTGTTCCAACATCTTCAGTTCTCCCTCCGATAGATATTGTTCCTCGTTGCCCTTAACATCACTCCGTTCCGTCTTCTCAAGGAATTCTCTGAGTCGGCTGCGCTCGAATTTGAGGCGCTGTAGGCACCGGGACATAGCCTTGTATACGTCCTCCAAGACACTGCTGGCGACTCGGTCCGGGTCGTAGAACCAAAGGAAGATTGTTCGTGATGGCTGCCGTTGCGCATCCCGGGGTACTTCCTGTAGGTCGACATATCCACCCGTCTGCATGCTAGCGAGAACCTGGCGTAGGTCCTTGAAAGGTAATAGGCTTATCTCCTGTAGCCGCTTCTCATCCAGCTTGCCCTTGGCGTGTAGAACGCGGACAACCCGTAAAGCCACATCGCCGTATCGAGCCTCGATCATCTTTTCCAGCTCGAGATGGCGCAATGTACGCGCTACATACCGGTATTCGACCGTCCAGGTGATCAAACCTCCAACTATGCGTTTTGAAGTTAAGTTGTGGGGTGGTTGCGCCAGAAGGCAAAGGTGTTGGTCCAATTCGTATGTGCGACTGGCACCAGATGATAACCCATTGGTCCCTTCGTCACTGTTTCCGTTGACACCATCTTCCAATGGACGTTTGCCGCGTCGACTGAAAGGCTGCGATATATCCATAGGGCCAATAGAGCCTGAAAGATCAAGTTGCTGGTCGACATCCTCCGCGATTGCACTGAGCGGAATTGGAACAGAATATTGCTCTCCTTCTTCGCCTTCGCGAGGGATCTCGACTGTATCTCGACAGCGCGGGGTCTGATATTCAATTCGTCGAAGCAGAGATTCGTATACCTCTGCAGTGACAGGCGATGAATCTTGCTCTGCGAGTCCGATGAAACGGCAGTGTCGTAGCACAACATCGAGTTTTTCATAGTTGACCCGAATGACCAAGCTTGACTGTAAGGACGTTAGCCTCTTCCCAAGGAACACAAGACAATGGGCACCTACCTCCATAGGAACAGTATCGTTGCCCATTTCATCATCTGACCATTCGTTTTCCTCTTCATCTTCCTCGTCATCCTCATCGGCATCGGCTTGTTCCATCTGCGCCTTCTTGATAGGCTTGTTGGACTGAGCTGCGCCGCGCCCTCGTTTCGCGCCCCGAGGAATGCCATTGTATTTCAAACCATGACTAAGGTCACCATCGGTTTTTTCCTTGACTATTTCTAACGTCTTCTCGATAACCGTTTCTTCGAGCTTCTTCCCTTTCATCGATTTTACATCTGGCCTTGAAGTGACTACTCGCTCCGCATCTAAGACGGTGTCCGTGTAGCTCTGGAAGTGTGCTTCTCTGGCACGAAGTATGTATCCATGGGCTGCCAGAGTCTTGAGGGTTGGGTGGAGAAGATAGGGCTGCTCTGACAAAGCGTGTTCACCGTTTATGCCATTTGGTTGGTCTTCGTGTTCCCCGTTTACCTCGTCTTGCTCGTGCTTATGCTCCCCATTGATGCCGTTTGTCTGTGGTGGTTCGGGTCTAAGCTCTGGCAACGTCTCGAGGTGGCTAACGGAAGCATGCCCTAAGTACATAATAGCCGACATGAGCGTGGCCGCATATTGCCCCAATCGACCTTCAATAAATTCCAGAACCTTGCCGGATCGAGTGAGGTAATATGCAGCGTGCTGATTTGCTTCGTAGTATGTGACACCGTCATCGTAAGATGTGTAATGAAAAACGAGGCTTTGCTGAATCATAGCGGCGAGGCCATGGTGAAGCTGACGGTCCGTAAGACGGGAGTAGAATTTTAAGCGTGGAAGGTTCAAACGGTCATATCGCTCAAGGGTCGCGAAGATGCGCTGTACATCAGAGACAGAAATAGTCAGCATGGAAGTCCTGCATCTTCAATTCGCAATTTGGATGCGAACGATCCGTCGCGAAGGCGCAACAATGATCAGACAAGCATAAGCCTACCCCAAACAGCTCCCCAAAGCTATCCTCGACCAGGAGCGTACAGAGCTCCGCATAATTCTGTATTATTATACAATCAGCAATCGATGCGACCATGGCCGGAAGAGATGCAATCGCATACTTGGGACGTCATTTTTCTTCGTCTTTTCCTCTTGCGCCTCTAGAGAGCCTTCTGGATTCCAATTCTCTAGGCAGAGCAAAAAGGTAGATCACCGCGAATCCTCCATGAGATGTGAGGTCAAACAAGATGCAAGTCAAGGCGAGACCACAATCGACACTTTCTTTTTTTCTTATCGCCGAGGGGCTCACGTGCAGATCAAAAGTCACCTGACCTCACCTGACGGAGAATGAGGAAAAGCCGGTTCCGCCCGCACTCGTCATTTGAACCAATCAGCGGGCGAGTAATCAACGGTGTCCAGCATCTTGAAGCTTTTCAGACATCGCTTTCCATCCCGCCCAACAACAGTCGGCCAGCAACTCTGCCACCACCACCCCTCCCAATTGCCTCTAAAGCCTCTCCGGCTTTCGATCTCTCTCCTCCTCCGCTTTCTTTCCGGCACATGCGATGATGCTGTCGCGGTCTACTCTTAGCCGAAATGCGCCCCGTGCGCTCCAGGTCACCAGCCGTCGTGGCATGGCCTCTGCCAGCAACCCCGGTCTCCAGTATGAGGTCTCGGATGCTGCTGGTGTGAAGATTGCCAACCGGGAGGTCGCCGGTCCTACGAGCACCCTGGCGTTGGTTTCCAAGGCCGGTTCCCGCTACCAGCCCTTCCCTGGTTTCTCTGAGGCCCTCGACCGATTCGCTTTCCAGGTAGGTCCCCGAGGTTTCAATGGCGATGTTCAGCAGTTATATATGCCTGGGAACGGCTGAATACTAACGATCTTTCTCAATTGATAGTCTACAGTGAAGCGGTCAGCATTGCGGATTACTCGGGAGGTTGAGCTGCTGGGCGGTGCCTTTTCCTCGTCACATTCGCGTGAGAACGTCGTCCTCACGACCAAGTTCCTTTCGAATGACCTCCCATACTTCACGGAGCTGTTGGCGGAAGTTGCTTCTCAATCGAAGTTCGCAGGTGAGTGGGGGCGCAGCGGTTGACATTGGAGGGGAAGATACAACGGAAAAAAGGTCTAACTCATCATATCAGCGTGGGAATTGGACGAGCTCGTCGCCAACCTCCTCAAGCTCAGACAGCAGACTATCTCTGCTGACCCCGAGTACCTTGGTATCGATGCCGCCCACGGCTTAGCTTTCCACCGCGGTCTCGGTGACAACATCACCCCTAACACCTCCGTCCCGTCTGAGAAGTACCTCTCCGTCGAGGCTCTCTCCGAGTTCGCCAAGGACGCCTACTCCAAGTCCAACATTGCCCTCGTCGGCAGCGGCCCCAACTCCTCGGAGCTTTCTAGGTGGGCTGGTCAGTTCTTCCAGGGGCTCCCGACCACTGGCACCTCCGGCCAGTACAAGGTCCAGGACAAGGGTGCCTCGAAGTACCACGGTGGTGAGCAGCGCATCTCCCACAAGTCCGAAAACGCTGTCGTGATTGGCTTCCCCGGGTCCAGTGCATTCGGCACCTCTGGCTACAAGCCCGAGGTTGCCGTCCTCGCTTCCCTCCTTGGTGGTGAGTCGACCATCAAGTGGACTCCTGGCTTCTCGCTCCTGTCCCAGGCCGCCCAGGGCTTCGCTCAGCTCCGTGTCTCGACCAAGAGCCACACCTACTCTGATGCCGGTCTCTTCACTGTTGCGCTCTCCGGAAACGCCGGCCAGGTCGCCACTGCCAGCAAGAACGTCGTTGATGCTATCAAGAAGGTCGCTGCTGGTGAGGTTGCCAGCGAGGAGATTAAGAAGGCCGCTGCTCTGGCCAAGTTCCGTGCTCTCGAGTCGGTGCAGACCCTTGAGACTGGTCTTGAGGCCTCTGGCTCCGCCCTGATCAACGGCGGCAAGCCCTACCAGATCGACGAGATCGCCCAGAGCGTTGATAACGTTACGGAGCAGCAGGTTAAGGATGTACGTTCTATCCCTTTTCTTCCTTAAATCAATGACATGAACATGACTGACCACTCCCACAGCTTGCCAAGTCCTTCCTCTCCGGCAAGGCCTCCGTCGTCGCTGTTGGCGACCTCTTCCAGCTCCCGTACGCCGAGGACCTAGGCCTGACTGTTTAAAATCTGCATACCATACGTGCTAGACTTGGTTTGATTGAAAAAAAAAAAAAGGAAACCACCCATACACCCCACCAATTACCATGTGTCTAGATCAATCTTCGCAGATATTTCCTTTGTGTCATGTTGATGTGGTTTGTAGTTTTTTTCTTTTTTCTTTTTTTTTTTTCCCCTCTCTTGTGACTGTAATACAATTGTATCTTATACTTTATTAGATTTTTTATATGGGATGTAGATGCATTGATTTGGTTTTGGTTATATCATTTTGGGAGGGAGTTACTCCTTGAAGATACACTAATAAGCTACAGTGATATTGTATCTTTAAATTGCCTCAGAAATAGTATTGGAATGGTTATTGAGGTCAACTTCAAGATTTCTTAAATATCACGACTGTCGTGTTTCGAGCACTAAGCAAGCATGGGCAGTGTATTACTCGGAGTTAAACCAAGCAAAGCGTGCTGTCAATGCAGGTGCTCGGATCACTTGCTGGCGTGAGATAACATAGAATGTCTAGTAAAAAGAAGAAATAGTCCATGAGTAAGATGAATCAGAAAATGTCAAATCGAATGCCTTCTATGTGAATGCTATACTATTCTATACCATAGGTATACATCGCTGTTTCATGGCAAAGGATGTCGTCCCCTAATAGTACAGTATATCTCGATTAATGCAAATTTCTCAGTGCACAGAAATCGAAAGATATGCTTCCACCGTCCGGCCGAAGGGTTGATGACCAATGACGACCATCATCAGACCATGTGCATAGCAGAAGGGTATCTCAACCCCTCTCTTTAGTGCTTAGCAGTGACTTGCTCGCCCGTCAGTTTTTCGACTGTCTCTTTGGCCCTGTTATTTCGGGGTAACGGAGATCCACCAGTTAGTCCGATATTCGCTACTCGGGAATCACATGTGAAGATCGCGGGGAAATGGGTATTCAAAAAAAAAAAAAAAAAAAAAAAAAAAAGGAGAACGCAGGACTTACATGTCACCAAGAGCCACCATGCAAACGGTCTGCCAGATACCAAGGCCAATACGAGGCGTCACACCACGGTAGAGACCCTTAACACCATTGGTGTCGTAGATATATTTGAAAGCCTTGCCGACAGTCAAGTTCTTCGGTCGGTTGGGGTCATCCTTTTTGCTTTGCATCTCAACCCGAATGACTTCGATTGGCTGGTTCCAGGCGGAAAGACCACCACCCAGACCGGACGCCAGAACCTTTTCAATCGCAGAAAGTTTCTGGCTGTCGTCCTTGCCAGTGACATTACGGATAGCAGTCTCAGCCAGACGGGAGAGACCGAATCGGGAGCCCCAGTTGGTAGTTTGACGAATAGCAACCGCATTGACACCACGGTTGATACCCCTGATACCCTCCTTACGGTAGATATCCATGAAGGTCGCAAAGGTGCTGGGGGGCTTCACACCCGTAGCAGCCATCTTATGCTTGGTGATCTCGACCGTCTTCATGCAGGTACAGAAACCCATGGTAGCGTAGGCCTGGGCAACACCACCAGTCATACCTCCGGCAATACCGGCGAGGAAGTCGGGGGCACCAAGCACCTTAGCACCGAACTCTGCCTCCGACGCGACGAAGAGAAGGACAGCGCCTTTAGTAGAAGCCTCAATCCAGGCCCACGGAATGAGACCTTGATAGTCTGTAGATTTGGAACTCACATGTGAGCATCAAAACCCAAAACACCTCCCCACATCTGACAGTGGAGCACGGGCAAAAGGGGGGGCCTGAGCACTTACAACCGAGGATCCCGCCACGACCCCATATCCGAGCCATGGCACCTGCGAAGCTATCGCCGCGATTCGCAGCCATGGTCGTCTTGATCACTTCCAGCGGCTGACGGATGTGTGAGTAAGGATGCCAATGTTCTTTGCAGAGGAATGAGCAGTTACCTGTCCCAACGATGTGACCCTAACAATCCAAGTCAGCAACTGCAAAGAGAAACTTCGAAGTACCGGAAGTTTACTTACTCGAACATGTTCAATCCTGCGCCAACTGTACAGGAAGTATGGTTAGAACGACCATGTCATAGGACAGCAAGGTGTAAGCAGTAGCACGTACGCAGCAGGTTGCTGAACTTGATAGGCTTCCTCTCGAGCTTAGGGCCCGAAGCGGGCGTTTGAGCAGTAGCGGTAGACATTCTCTGGCCTTGGGGTGCGCTGAAAGGGGCCCTGACCAAGGGAAGTTATGGGGATGCGTCGCCTTAAGGGATCACGGAGAGTCGAAGGATTGGCCGCGGGTAAATGCGACGAGTAGGATGTTCAGCCGAGCGAGAACCGAAAGATGGGGTAGTGCCGAGTCGAGATCGGAGGAATTCGAGCCGATTAGGGGAACGACGGATAACAGTCAAAACGCGAAGAGCGGAAGAAGTCAAAAGAAAGACCGGGGGGAGAGGAATATATAAGAGGAGAAAGAAGACAGATCAGGTAAACCGGAGCAATCGCGGGAATTGACCTGGCGGGCTGACAGCCTGAGGCATCACTGGCCACCCCATGCCCAACGCCAAATCAGACTCGAAATTGGGGAGGTCCCCGTGCAGCACTAGGCCACTTTGGGCTCAGCGGTGAACCGATGCCCGATTGGGCGATATACAAGTAGTTGTCCGTTGCCGACCAGCAAAAAGCCATTAGCCGTTGTATGTTAGACGGCTATGGACTACGTAGTAATTAGTTTCGATATTATCGGTGATACTTCTATATTCCCTATAGACCATGGAGTACAATCACATTGTACTGCATGGTACTCCGTACTCTGCACGGAGTAGAGGACAGATGTACCACGGAGCATTCCGTGCTACGAAGTACGAAGTAGTCTTCGTACTGTGCTGTCGTTGAGCACCGGATTCACCCGAGATGCTCCCAACAGTTGAGCTGAAGGAGCTGTCCGCCATTTCATTCTTGCTCTACGGAGTAAAGCTCGGTGCTTTTAGTGTCATAGCTTAATTATCTTCGGAGTGTTCCGTATGGTCCGGAAACTACGGGGTACATTCAAGAATGGCCTATCGAACTGGACTCTCTTACGACAAAAATAAAAGATCGCCCAGGAGAAGTTGAAAGCTGACGTGGAAGTGCTTGTTACAAGGCCCGCTCGAACCAAGTCCTATCATACAATAATATCGAACAAACCCCCAACACTCCGCGCGTCCCAGTCTAGACCAAAAAAAAAAAAAAGGAAAACATAAAGGTATGAGATAATGTGAGATAATACAAGGTGTTCTGACTCGTTTCATGTCCCAGAAATTTCCTCCCCAGGGTCATATCATGTCAACAAAAACGGAAAAAGAAGAGTAGGGTGTTTACAGCTGAGCACCGACAAGCTTGGCGAAAGCCTCAGTGCTGAAAGACTTGGGGCGCTCGATAGGGGCACCGAGACCACGGTCAATGATCAGCTGAGGAAGGACACCCAGAGCACGGGAGACACCGAAGAGGACGGTGTAGTAGTTGGCCTCAGTCAGGCCGTAGTACTGGAGGAGGACACCAGAGTGCTAAAAGCAACGTTAGCATTTTTGTAATTTGGGCTATGAATGGGTCAAGTAAACTTACAGCGTCGACGTTGGGGAAGGGGTTCTTGGTCTTGCCGTGCTCGGTCAGAACGCCAGGAGCGATCTTGTAGACCTGGCTGACCAGGTTGAACATGGGGTCGTCAGGCAGCTTGCGGAGGGCAAACTCGCGCTGAGAGACGTAACGGGGGTCAGTCTTACGAAGGACGGCGTGACCATATCCGGGGACGACCTGGCCGGAGTTGAGGGTGGACCACAAGTAGTCCTTGATGGACTGGTCGCTGAGGTCACTGCCGACGGACTGCTTCATCTTGGTGAGCCAGTTGAGCACCTCCTGGTTAGCCAATCCGTGGAGAGGACCAGCGAGACCGTTGAGACCGGCAGAGAGAGAGAGCATGGGGGAGCTCAGAGCACTACCAACAAGGTGGGTAGTGTGGGCGCTAACGTTACCACCCTCGTGGTCGGAGTGGATGGTCAGGTACAGACGCATGAGCTCAATGAAGTCGCTGTTGTTGCCGAAGCCGAGCTGGTTGGCCAAGTTGAAGGAGTAGTCCTTGTCCTTCTGGACGGGGGCGACCTTGCCGTCCTTGAAGACGTTGCGGTAGATCTTGGCGGCGATGGTGGGCAGCTTGGCGATGAGGTCCATCGAGTCCTCGAAGGTGTAGTTCCAGTAGTCCTTCTTGTTGATACCCTTAGCGTAAGCCTTGGCGAAAGCGGACTCGTGCTCAAGGGCAGTCACGGCCAGAGAGAACTGGGCCATGGGGTGGAGGGTGTTGGGGCAGCGGTCGATGAGCTCCTCGAGGAACTTGGGGAGGTCGGAGCGGGCGGCCCACTCAGCAGACAGGTCACGGACCTGCTGCTCAGAGGGGACCTCACCGGTCAAGAGGAGCCAGAAGAGACCTTCAGGGAGAGGCTCCTGACCACCGGGAGCCTTGGGCAGGAGCTCCTGGCACTCGGGGATCTAAAACATGTCGTGAGCACGTCATCGCACAATTGAAAGAAAAGAAACCCATTGAGCACTTACGGTCTTGCCACGGAAACGGATACCCTCCTCAGAGTCTAGGACGGAACCCTTTACGACGCAGTATGTTAGCTGGTGTCCATCATGCCAAAATGATCACGTCACGTTGTGAACCCACCTCCCACACGAGGGACTTGATGCCACGGGCACCACCGTAGGCCTGGTCAAGGGTGACCTCGCCAATGACCTTGTTGCCATGCTCCCTGTAACGATTAAAGCATGTGGTTAGCAATTGTCTCTTAAATGGCGATGGGGACCTTTAACGACGAGGGGGAGGTGGGGTGGATGCGCACTTCCTGAGCTTCTTCACCTTCTCAAGCTCACCGGGGAGCTTGTCGGCGAAGGTCTCCTTGAGGGACTATAGTGCACGAATGCTAATTAGTCTGAAGTCCCAAAAAGACTCCAAATCAAGCAGCTTACCTTGGCCTTGCCGGTCGAGTAGGCGCGCAGACCGTTGAAGGCAGCGGACTGCACAGCCGGCTTAGCGGCAATGGAGGAACGCAGAGTAGAGGTTCCGAGCTTGAGAGCGGAAGCCATGGTGAAATCTGGGGGTGGGTGGAGTGGGAGTAGTAAGACCAAGGATGGAGAGAGGAAGAGAAGAAGAAAAAGAGAGAAGAAAGAGAAATAATATCAGGGAGGTCAACCCAGGTGGAAAAAAGAGTCGGAGCTCTTCCTCTTTGGCTGTGGCCCATGTTTTTTCCATCTGACCGTAACGATACTACCGGTACACACACAGTACGGTAATTCCCGGCAACAAAGCTAGGCAATGGGCTGCATGAGGGTACGGTATGGTAACGTTAGCCCCAACGCAGCCGGTCTCCCGAAACTCTCCAGCAACCCGTTTCGGCGAGATGGTGACGGAATTGGTATTGATCTTACAGGACATGTTGTCTTCCGAATTTCGCTACATTCCGGTCTTCGGGAAGATGAAGGAGACATAACCCACAGAGCAATTGACAGAGCAATTGATCTTCTGTGTTTACCCCGTAACTCCATCTGATAATAACTCTATGCACCTTTGTACGGAGTAGTAGCCTCTCAATGCCATCCGCAGCTCCGTGCTTTTCATCTTTTATACTTCTCTTACGGTTAAGTCCTCCGGAATTACTCCATCTAGAGACATGACCTCATGGGGCCGGTGACGTCGGCACCTAATAATGCATCCATTTTGCCGTCATCCGAGGATGTGATTATGTAGAGTAAGAGATTCTTAGCATGTTCTCTGTATGATGATACAAGCACATACCACTATCACAGAAGTGGTCACATGCAGATGCAGCATCTGATAAAACTAGTTTTGCTTTTTTTTTTTTTTTTTTTTTTTTTTGCTTCTCCCCGGTACCATTTAGCGGAATTGGCACAGTGCTTGGTACAACAATTGAATCTCATGATTCAGCAACGCTATACACAAGATTGACGTTTCAGGCGAGTTGTATTATTAGGGTACTCCGAGTACTTTCCGGACTCCGGACTCCATAGAGATTGCCGCATTCAATTCACCGGGGAAAATGGCAGTTGATTGAAACGGAGGTCGGAATAACTTGGTTGCGGTTAAGAACCACGTGAAAAGGTCACATGATGTGCCAAGACAATAAAAAGGATATAATACCTCAGGCCATAAAATGCCTTTTATGGCCTAGCTTCAGACTTAGTGAGCCTGCACTTTTTCACCCAAAAACTCCCTTTCATTTTCTCTCCCTTCTCAACTCTCCCTCCATCATCAACGGGTCGTCTATACGCCGTAAACCCATCTCTTTCCATCTCTTTTCTTGTCCCCTTTGATATATTTCACGCTCAGATTTAGGACGTACTCCTGTACTCATACTCGTACGCGAGTCGAAAGAAGACAAGCCCAGGACACTTATCGCTCGGGCTTTGTTCCAGCTGTAGGCGGAAGGCCCTGTCTCATCGCCAAGTATACGCTCGTGAAGTCTGTAGTGACACGGCCACCAAATTCCGCTTAAAAGGATACTTGTTTTATTTTTTGCACGTTGGTGGAGAGTCACAGAAAGGGAAACTTGAGAAGCAAGAGATTTTCTGTTACCGACCACTTCTTTAAGCAACCTGCGCTGGTTTTCCCAGTAGACGCGACGCGACTCCTGTCAAAGCAACTGCCTATATATCAACCCAACACATCATGTCTTCGGCTGTAGCAGAGCTGGAGAACTATCTCCAATCAATGCTTGCTCTCAAGCCACCAGGTGTCTCGGGTTCGAAGATCAACAGCATCACTTCGCTTTGCACCGCCAACGTTCAGGTACGTTTGTCATCCCTTCGTTTGTCGCTGTCTCAGTTTCTATCGGGTGGTTTGGATGACTTGCGCTAACTTCTGTCTCCTCGCTGGTAGAACGAATCCGTCCTCATCCAAAAGATCTACACCCATTTCAAGAAGGCACCAGGGACACACAAGTTGGGCGTACTCTATGTTGTAGACTCTGTAACTCGACAGTGGGTAGAAGCAGCACGCAGAGCAGGCCAGCCAGCCGGCAGTGCTGCTCCAGATGGAACCTTCGCTGCTGGCGTTAACAGAGTGACCGAACTGCTCACCGTCTTGATGACGGATATCATAAACAATGCTCCTGAAGATCAAAAGGTACGCACTACTAGAAGATATACGCGAAGAATCACCAAATTATCACATTATCATTCGCGGGCATCATCCATAAGGCCGATATTGCACAGTGACTTGCCCCAAGTCCTGTGCATGGCTTATAAGAACAGCCCGATGTATCTCCCACTTATATACCCCCCTGCCTATTTGCATAGAAACCATGACTTTCTTTTCATCGCCTTCGTCTAAACTTGCACTCCCGTCGTTTATGGCGAATAGTCCAACTTACGTATTTGATCGTTCTTCGCTATAGGAAAAAATCAAGAAGCTGGTTGACATCTGGGAGCGTGGAAATACTTTCCCACCCCATATGATTAACGACTTCAAGGAGAAACTAAACGCGCCTGCTTTTAACAGTAAGACTCCCTCTGTCTTTTTTCTGACGCCTCTTTCTTGGTGGCCTGGTGTGCTGTTCCCAATGAAAGCTGGGAATGCCGGACATCAAATGGCCAGCGCTTGTAATCATGGACTCGGAATCTGACGTTTCTTCCTTAGATGTTAAATCCACTACCCCAGAAGGATCTCCAGGCCCGAATCACATTTCTTATGGTCAGCAACAGTTGCAAACTTCCAACGGTGCCGCTTCGACGAGTGCACCTCAGTCGGCGCCTGATACTTCCAGTATCCTGAAAGCCCTGGCGGATATGGCCAAACAAAACACTGCGGCCTCGGCAGCTCCGGCAGTTCCAGCGCAAACCAATACCCCGCTTGCCGCCCTAAACCCGCAGCCCGCCACCGCTCCTCAGCCAGTGACTACGTCCGTTGACCAGGCTTCGCAACCCGGAGCCACCCAACCTAACGTGAACCCCTTTGCTGCGGGAGCTATGGCGGCGAACCCATTCGCAGCTCTGGGTGGCATGGCTCAGAATCCAGCGTTGGTTCAGCCTCAAAGTCAGTCTCAGACACCTAACCCAATGACTGCACCGCAAAACCCGCTTGCTGCACTCCTGCCACAGGCGGCTGCAGTTCCCGCTCAACCTACGCCAGCTATGGCACCAGATGCCCTTCAGCAACAACTCCAGCTTGTGCAGCTGTTGATGGCACAAGGAATTCCCCAGGATCAATGGGCTACCGCTCTGCAACTCCTCTCTCTGTCCAGTTCTGCCGGCATAGGCAACATGCCTGGACAAGCTCCCGGATTCCCTGGATTGCCGGGTCAGACCATGGGTGCTTGGGGTGGTCGTCCGGACTCTCAAACGCGCGATCTTGACCCTCGTGAGCGCGACTACATGCGTTCGCCCCCAGGCCAGTATCGTCGTCGCTCCCGTTCCCCTGGCTGGGATAGGCGCCGTGACGTGTCCCCTCCTCGCAGACGTGATAGCCCTGTCTATGGAGAATACCATGAAGATTCCCCGGGTCGCAGGGGCGGAGATCCCCGAGACATACGTGGTCGACGGGACTACCGTCAGCGCAGCCCTCCAGGCCGCAGACGTCGCTCGCCATCCCCCCGTAAAGACCTAGCTCTTCCCCCTCCTGGCCCGAAGTTGATCGAATGGGACTACTCCATTGGTCAAGGCAATTTGAAAGGTTTGTTTTCAATCCTAACCCTATGAGTAATCTATGCTAACAGTTTTGCGTCAGTACTGAGCCGAACTCTTTTTGTCGGTGGTGTCACGTAAGTTTCAAGATTATCCATTGAATTGACCACGTCTGACCTTGTTGTAGATCATCTGAAGCGCATCTCCGTTCGCTGTTTGGCAAATTTGGTATCGTTCAGACTTGCATTGTCAACATCGACAAGCGCCATGCTTTTATCAAAATGGTTGGCCGCAATGACGCTATCCATGCTCGTGAAGGAATGGAATCGTACAAATCTGGAGACATGCAACTCAGAGTAAGTCATACAGTTATCCTGGTCTGTTCTAATTATGATTCATGTCTGACATTTGTTTTCATAGACCCGATGGGGTGTGGGATTCGGTCCACGTGATTGCAGCGACTACCAGACCGGTGTCAGTATCATTCCGATCGAGAGACTCACAGAGGCGGACCGCAAGTGGCTGCTTACTGCGGAGTATGGTGGAACTGGTGGCAGACCTATGGAGAGTGGCATGGTCGTCGAGGAGCCAGATATCGAGATTGGTGCCGGTGTCTCGTCCAAAGGTAAGCTGCCTCTCTTTCAATTTTTATTGAGTCATTAGCTGATCAGATTCCTCTATAGCCATCAGCAGACGCATTGCAACCGACACTGGGGGCAAACGGGGACCAGTCTCTTCTCGCACTCAGCAGGATCGCTTCCGTCGCCCAGAACGTGAGAACCCCCCTGGACCTGGCGGCCAGGGTGACCGTGACGCCGCCAATGTGAACAACGTTGGTGTTCCCCCGGCAGTACCTGGATTTGGCTTCTCCTTCCCAGGAATGCCCATGTTTCCTCCGGGGTTCATGATGGGCGGAGCACAGGCAGGATCTCAACCACCACCACCTGGTCAGGGCAGCTAAAGTGCCTTGCGCTTGTTATGACCAAATACGACAAAAAGACCATGCATTGAAGCGTGCAGCTACTGTGCTGATACGAATTTTATCGTCGAATTCGCTGTACAAACTCTCGTCTTTTTCTTAACGATTCCTTTCTCCGGACTGGACATTTGGCGTTTGGACGATTGTGCTCCTTGTGGAAGGCATTTGATTTTACACATTGCAACTTTATGAGGACGGGGCTTCTTCCAGTGCTATTGGGTGGTTGATATTCCAATAATCGCTGCTTAATCCAACGCACCAGCGGAGTCTTCGAAATCCTGGATGCGGGCATTTCATATTCAGGCCTTGGTTTGTTTGTGTTTTTCTCTTCTTTTCTCCTTTTCTACCTTGCTTTTACTTCGCAATAGCTTCCCCTGCATTCTATGGGTTTGTTGGCTTCTTTTCTTCTTTTTCTTAGCTGGGTGGTCGGCTTTTTACGTGCTCTTTTCTTCTACCTTTTCTACCACTGTGTATTTCTCTTCTCGCGTTCTTTCTCTTTCTTGTTTGGGCTGGTTGATGGATGCAACTTCGTTTCTTTGTTTGTTTGGTTTAAACATCCTAGCATGTATCTCTATTCCCATTTTTCATTTCGTCTAGGCTCTACATATATGCTTATCCTTACTTATTGCGCGCATGAGATTGATTCCGTTTTGCAGTTCTATGAATAAAAGTAATAGCGTTACTTTCTTTCCATATTCGTTCTTAAGTAGTAGATGCTCCGTTCGTAAGCCAGCTAAGATATCGACTTCCGCCCGCCTGCTACTTACCCGCGCTACACCGGAACGCCAGTATCCCAACGTCACCACAATGTAAAACTCCCTATATTAGTTTTTTATGCACGGCAACGGTATTATGTATTCTGTGTCTTAATGATATCAGACGAAGAAATCATTGTAATACCAAAGGAAATGAATGTATGGAGTTTTCATTGCGGTAATATTGATACTGACGTTCCAGTATAAGTAGTAGGCGGGCGAAATCACGAGTAGTCGTTAGCTATATATATTCTTCCAAAGTAATGAATATCGGTTCAATGATTATTTTGAATTGATTGAAGTTTGCTAGATGCACAAATACATACAAACAGATTGACAATGACTGAACCCTCAGCCGGAAATGCAACCTAACTCCTTTTGCCTGAATGGCTCAACAACAGTAAAGTAAAGCAAAGTAAGAATAAAACAAACCCCCTCATGTGCGCGCTCTATGTACATCACAACATGGTCGAATATCGAATATTAATCAACAGAAAAAGAGTCGAGAAGATGATAGTAAGAGATTTCATGGTCGCTTATTCATACTCGTAAAAACACCGTATGCTTTTCTTTCGGAGTAAATGAAGAAAAGCATTGACATCAAAGCATAAAATGAAGTGCAGTCGGAGAAAATTAGACTTTGTAAGAGAGAGAGAAAAAAAAAAAAAAAAAAAAAAGAAAAGCAAAAAAAGAAAAGGAAGTATGTTCATAGAAATAACCAACTAGAACCGCCGTACCCAGTGGTATCCCTTGATATACCACGGGACCGCGGCCGGGTCGGAGGTTTCCCACGTCTCGTTGGCCAAGGGTTCCCGGCCCGTGTCGATGTCCGCCTCGTGAGGACTCACAAAAGACGATCGGCAGATGATCTTGTGTCCCACATAAAGGACGACAAAGAGGATCAGACTAATATAAGCAATGAAGAAGTCTGTCACGTTGAACCCATGGATGAAGGATGTGAACCCTTGAGTTAAGATGATCAACACGTTGAAGAAGAGTCCGTAATAGGAATACCAGGGCTGCCAGGCTGCCTTGTACGGAAGCAAGTCACGCGAGATGTCGCGCGCTTTCAGGGCCCGCATGAACGCGATGTGACAAGCGTTCAATGATGCCCAGGTGATGAAACCGGCCACACCGGAAATGTTGGTCAACCAGGTAAAGACGGTGCTACCCGAATTGGACATGTTCAAGAACCCGAGCAAACCAAAGAGAGAGGTGAATACCACACTGTAACACGGCACACCACGTTTGGTGGTGTATTTAAACCATCTGGGCGCCATCCCTTCATTCGCCAGACCAAGCAGGATACGACTACCGCTGTAGACGTTCGAGTTAGCGGCCGAAAGCACCACAGTCAACAAAACCGCATTGATGATGTGAGGCAGCACCTGCACTCCGGCAAGTTTGGCCGCAATGACAAGCGGAGACGAATCAGCGTTGTTTCCGTCCTTGGTCATGTCGCCGTTGTCATAGGGCACTAGCAGACCGATGAAGAAGATGGTCAGGACGAAGAAAAAGAGAATTCGGTAAAACGTTTTGCGGATGGCGGACGGGACAGTCTGGCGGGGATTCTCGGTCTCGGCGGCAGCGATACCGACGAGCTCGGTGCCCTGATAGGAAAAACCGGCTTGGATCAAAACAGACCAAAAACCGACAAACTTGGCCAATGAGTCGTTGCCTTCAATAAGGTACGGAGCAAAAGCACCGGGGTGTACCCAGTACCGGAACCCTAGATAGTCCCTGCTACCGGCGCCGGCGTCGATACAGATGGCGAAAATCATAAAGCCCAGAACCGTAATCACCTTGATGGTGGAGAACCAGAACTCAATCTCACCATAAAAACTGACGGGCAGGAGATTCAGCAGCAAGATGACAACCCAGAAAATTGCAATGAAAATCGCGATGTTGATGTCTTTGTCCCAAAACTGGATAATCAAGCCCGTTGCCGTCAATTCCACTGCGAATGTCGAAGCCCAGGACCACCAGTAAATCCAGCCCATACTAAACCCAAGGCTTGAATCGATCAATCGAGTTGCATAAGACGTAAATGCACCGGCGACAGGGATATAAGTCGTCAGTTCACCAAGTGAAGCCATAACCGAATATACAATCGTTCCGACGAAGAGGTAGGCGATCACGGCACCAACGGGACCGGCGTGGCCAATGGCAGTACCGCTGCTAATGAAAAGACCAGTTCCAACAGTGCCGCCGATAGCTATCATCTGCAAGTGGCGGTTCTTCAAGTTTCGCTTGAGCTCTGGTGCTTGTTCGGTTTCTCCATTGGTGCCATTTTTCTCAACATCGACGCTGCTCAACTCTTGAGATTTGTAGCCATGGGCATCGACTTGAATAGGGTCTTGACCGGCCATGTTGCCCTTCTCCGCAGCAGATTTCGATGTAACGGAGAACTGGTCTTGCTCGGCGCCCATACTGGTCCGCGATGGGCGCGATGACCAGGTAGGAATTCGTATAGAGGTTGAGGAAGAAGAAGAAGGAAAGAAAGTTCTGTGGTAAAAGTGAAGAGGAAAGAAACAGCTGTCGCGTCGGCGAATGCGAAGAAGAACGCTAGCTCCACCGAGAGCCGTCAATCCGGCAGAAACTTTTTTTTTTTTTTTTTTGCCCTCTCTTCCCTACCGGTGTGTCTGGTACAATGTGGGGAAATCAAATCGAATCAACCGTAACCGTTACTTTCACCGTGAATTGAAACGATAATATAAGGACACTGAATCAATGCGAACTGCGAGAATAAATGTCAAGTAATTGAGGGGTTTGAACAGTACTTGTATTGTAGTAATGGACGGGTATTAGGGGGATCAACGTAGTTCTTGACAGTCATAGTTCAGATAATGGATAATGCTTGATACAACGGCGAATATCGAATGATAAGCATGGCTGAGTATGAGTAACAAGATAGTCTAACAGAATTTTTCAGTTCTAGTGGTTAATTCTGATAATAGAACCGGAGTTCTGATGGCACAGAGCATAGATGTGCCCTACCGGAGGTGGACCGAGGGCGAAGGAATAATGTGGATAAACCTCCGCGAACAGAGTTTTCGTTCGCTCGTGAAAGACTCTCCGCTGCAACTTCATGCATTGATAAGACATGTCTCCATCTACAGTACCTACTCCGGAGTACAGTACTTGTAAGTACTCCGGAGTAGACTGCAGTCAAGCTGTTCAGCATTGACCTACTAACAAAAGAGCATTCATACTACGGAGTAACTCGGGGTGACGCCGGAAAGGCCACAGAACGTCGTGGCGTTTGAGGTACATTTCGTGGCATTTCCGTCCTGGCGTCGCCGCTCTAGTGCGGCCACTGGTAAAATTGTACTAATCAGGTAAAAGCAAATACACTCACCCGCAACATTTACTTGCGGCGTCGCCCGCCAACCACTTATCCGTGCTTGGCGGGCGACACCGTAATGAAAATATCACCGTAATGAAAATCGAAATTCAACCCATCATCTTTATATGCCATTTACTCTATAAATTGAGGAATATCAGATAAAAAGAATTAATTTCTATATAATCTAGGTCCTACTCTATCATAGGAATATAAAATTTAGCTATTATCTGCAGTATTTACGGGGGTATTCTCCTTATCATCCTGCTGATGCCGCCGCTTCCTACCCTGACCCTGATGCTTTTCCTTCTCTACACGCCTATTAATATGGTGTTTGGCATCTTTAACAGTTAAGTAGCCTGTATCACTCAATGAGGCAGGACCTTTCACTAGTCTGCGAGATCGAGGCTTATTCCTTTGTTTGGCAGAGGTCAAAAGCCTATTAACCTCTTCCTCACGATGGGCATTAGCCTCTGCTTGAAAAAGCCCACCACTGAGAACTCGATCGATCTGCCCTTTAAGATGAGGAGAAAGAGAGTCTAGAGCCTCTTCAATACCATTTAGACCTCTCTGCACCTTCTTAATATCTTTCTGAAAGCGCTGGAGTGTCTTTGGTGAAGAGGTAATTGATGATGGAGTAGTAGATTTAGGACTCCCAGTAGGCCCATTCCCTTCTCCAAACCACATTTCCAGAGGATTCTCATTGTCCAAAGGCAGCTTCCTTTTTAATGGATCCAAAACAATAAATGGATCAAAAGGAAATATGCCACATGATTTGAATGAATATTGGATTGTTCTTCCAGAAAATGTCATTTGTTGAAGACTAGGAAGTTTTGCAAGGAATTCCTGCCTCTCAAAAGTATCATACCCATCTTTTGCTGCCTCACAAACATCACCACCATGATAATGCTTATATAGTTTGAAAGGGATGCCATCAAGCGGTTGTAGAAAGTGGGTTGTATGTGGTGGGAATTGTGACGGCTCAACGGCTCAACGCCAGACAAACAGCGCCAACATATCAAACGATGCCATACAAGCAATATGGGCAAACAAGGGCTTAAGCCGTACCACACAAATGCCTATAAAGTCCGTTCATCGCCTAGATAGATTTCCTTTTCTTCTTCTTCCCCAGATTCGATATTCTCGTTGTTAGGCTACCTAGTCCAGATATGAATATTATTCGTTTTATCTGCTAGTTTCCGAGCCCGTGACAGGAAGGTAATAAGGACAATTTGATACTTTTCAGTGTATTCAACAAATTCATATTTGAGATGGGATCCATGGTTGTCAAAGAGGAGTAGTCGATATTTACCAGTCTAATTCATATTAGTTAGGTTGATTGATAGATAGATAGATAGATTGATTGATTGATAAATTCACCTGCCGCTCCTTGAATTCTCATGGAAGTGTTGGATCCATGCAAATGCTATTTCATCTGATGTGTAGCCAGATGGTGATGGATGAATGCCCCAGTTTAATGGTAGATCAGCATGTGTATACCAGTCTTCCATATGGCCTTTCTGTCACGGGCTCGGAATAGAAGATAATAACGAACTGAATTCCTATCTTGACTATTGTAGCCATCAACGAGAATATCGAATCTGGGGAGGAAAAAAGGAGAGGAAATCTATCTGGCGAGTACAGTCTTTATAAACCTTTGTGCGATGCGGCTTGAGCCCTTGTTTGTCCATATTGCTTGTATGGCATCTTTTGGCATGTTGGCACTGTTTGCCTGGTCGTCGAGCCGTCACACTTTCCCAGGTGGAATAATAAGAGGAGGGAGGATTGATCCATCTGCAGATATACACTCCAATATGGTGATCAAACTCCGTGAAAATAAGGAAGAGTCTCATTTTGCTCAGGAAATTGAGTAACAACTCTCTCTACACGCCCCTGCCCCTCTAGGAACCCAATTTCATCAAAATTGTAGATATCACTTGGTTGAATTTGATGTCAGCGCATAGCAGCATCCAGGCAGTCATACCAATCCTCAATAACACTAATATCTTCAGCATTCATGCATTTTGGATCAATGGGATTTTGTTTTTGGAGTTTATACTCCTTAGGGAGGCGTTTAATAAAGTGATATGCCCAGTTTTGGCCAAATTCTAGGGGTTTTGATCGGGGATCAGTATGGTTGCGCCGGAGGAATGAATTTGCACATTTTTCAACTTGTTGGGCATTGGGGGGGGCATCCCACCCTATCAAGTTGATAGACCGCAGGGCATTCTCTTGGTGTTTATTGAGGGTATAGTTGACTGGTATTTTTTTGGAACCTGGAAGGAACTCCTTTTAGGCGTTGACGGAGGCATTGATAATCAACATGGAATTCACGCGCAATATCACTAATTTTGGGGTTCTGTGCGTGTTTATACGCGACAATAGCATCTTGAAGCTGATGCTCAGTTTGTACGCATGCTTTAGGCATGGTGGTGGTTGATAAATGATGATTTAAAAGAGGTAGTCGCATTTGTATGAAAATTTTTCATTACGGTGTCGCCCGCCAAGCACGGATAAGTGGTTGGCGGGCGACGCCGCAAGTACACCTTAATTATCCATAGTCTCATATTGGAAAGCGCTCCCATCATGGCTTGAATACCAAAACACCCAGAAATTGATTTCATGTACATTATGTTTTTCCTTTCAAACACAGCTTCCAGAGTTCTTTGTCTTCTCTTCTTTGGCTCAATCAAAATGACCTTATGAAACCTAGAAACTGTAACTACCAAATGCAATAAGCCAATAACTATTGTTAACATGAATACTTAATGACTAATTCGGTTGAATGGGTCACCTTGGTACCTTTTTGGCCGAACGGTCTATAAGTTAACAGATATCAAGTCCAAGCATCGGACCAATAGGTCGCCTGAGTTCTGGACCAGCTTGTTCGAGGACCCCTTAAGAAAATAGAAAAAGACTTTGCAGAATCCACAAGAATCAGCTTGAACCTCATGTGAGTAAATTTCGACATGTGCGTTTTACATTATGGTGGTATTACCACTTTACCAGATTCTGTGCACTTCTCAAGCCCAAAGATACAAGCTACTGGCTTAGAAACCTCAGTATAAATGTTATTGAAGGTTTTTTCGCATTGATATATTGAAACCCATGATGCTGAGCGTCAGTCAGAATTCCTCATTCGAGTGCAGTACTGGAGAATCTGTTACTGTGAGGAAATACAGAGAGTTTTCCCCCGCCATTTAAAAAAAGATATGAAGTTGGTGAGTCACCATTATGAAATATAATTAAGCATTGGCTAATCTTTTGCCACAAACTGGCTTCTCTCATATCGTACCTAGGGCTCTAGTTAGTTGTAATTCGAGACAAGACACTTACCCTAAGTGTCTTCCAAGATGTGTGTGTTCAATGACCCTTGGGGTCGCTGGGTATATCGCCCCCGCCAGACTCCGTAAACAAGTGGGATTGATAAGGTAATGAATAAAGAAACAAGGCCAATTGAGTACGTATACTCAGTTGCTGGTTAAATGCAGACGAGTCAGAAACTAGAAAAGTAACCAATGCTTGAAGCCTACCATTGATTGATTGATTTTGTTGCAGCCAGACTGTCTTCAGAATCCATTGATGCCTCTCCATTCCTTGTCGACTTTGAATATAAGCCTTGAACTTTTGACTGGACGTCAATTGAAGGAAACCTTCCCCAGTGTGACGGCTCAGCGCAGCGCCTTTATCGACAAGCAACATCAACATGGCAAACGATGCCATGTAAACAATTAAGACAAACGGCTGCTTAGCGATGCCGCACAACTCCTATAAATTTCTTCATGTAGATAGGCCTTTCTCCTTCTTTCCTTTTCTTCTCCAGATTCGATATTCTCGTCGATGGCTACACTAGTTTAAATAGGAATATCATTTCATTAGTATCTACTAGTCCGAGCCCGTGAAAGATATGTGCCTGAGTACGTGATGTACCATGAATTGATCCTCACTGTCAAAGAGTACATGTCGACCGTCACAGCAGTGGGTCCACACGTAAGTCATGCGCTTTTTCTCAACTTCTTTACAACCATCCCCAAGCTAACATCTCTCTAAGCAGTGACTCGCAGAACTCAGCGGCGTCTTCTACTCTGTCAAAGAAGAAGACTACTCGCAACGTGAATACCGTGTCACAGAACAAGAATTCAACTGTCACATGGAAATCGAAGCGCAGATCACCGCAGGCCGCGCGCGCTGCCGTGGAAAAACAACACGAACAAGAGCACAACAATCTATCGCGACAGAAGCGAGAAGTTGAAGTGGGATCATCCGTGGTGCGACGGCCTGCTGTCACCGGTCCTTGAAGGGTTGGGGAACTTACTGCATCATCATCGCCTAGTGCTGGTCGGAATGGGACTAGTGAGACTACTGGTTGGGAGGTTGTGAGGAGGCCACAGGTGAAGAGGAGGGGGAAGAGCATTCTAGAGGATCTTTTTATTGAAATCGAGTGCATGGATATACATTTACCCTATTTGGCGTCTGGATATAGGGCTTTTGTCTTGGCAGTAGAGGGTTATACATATTTGCATGGCATCAAGACGGGAATCAATTATGATATTTTGAAACCTCGTTTATTCGTTTGACGTCTTAACACTTGTATAATACAAGTCAATACGCAGAGCAATTGACTCATTGCAATTTTGATGAGGAAGTTTGCACAGTTGCATGCTTTTTCTCGTGATGAAAGTCAAGACGGATTAATAGTTGACCCGCTTACCGAGTCCGACAGATTCCTCATATAGGAACACCGTAGCCATACGCTTTAGATGGCTAAGCACTCATTCTACCATCTACAGTGTCTATAGATGTCAATGTCACCCTCTTTAGTGTAATTTAAATTCCTCGCCTATAACCTCGTGCAGTCCGGATAATCGACTCCCCGACTTCCCCGACACAGAGTTTAACCGCTTCATTGGTTTATCCGTTTCATCTCGGAGATACGGCCCTATGGTTTATCCGCGCCGCTCCGGCGGACTGATTTACTTCCTTCGAGAGTATGTAGTAGAGAGAGCATCATCCATATTCCATCTTTTTTTTCGCCTCTGAAATTTCTACATTCTACAGCTACAGCAGCACCAAACTGTTGTCTTCAACTCTAGGCCTGCTGATTTACGACAAAAAAATGCTGCGAAAGGCGCTCAAGAAGGAGAAGGTATCTGAAGACCTGCTGGAGCAGGCGGGTGAGCTCACCCAGCTACCCCAGAAGGAACTGAAAAAGATTATCAGGAGACTCCTCAGAGGCGACACTCCGGAACACGAGGATATATACATGATATTTCTGAAAGCAAAGGCGGAAGGAATGTATCACGGCAGAGGCAGGCAGTTGGAATGTTTCGTTAGGCTCCAGTGCCTTGTCAATATCGACCGTGTGTCTGCCGAACAGTATCTTTCGAATACCAAGCCACCAGACAACGTTCTGCATGCGCTAGAGCGTCTGATGCAAGAGTCCAAGGTCACTGAAGTGGATGGTAAGCGAGCCATTTTGCAGATTGTCTTGAGCTGTTCACGAGCACGAGCAACCCGATATTTTCAGCCTTCATTATCCATTACCGACATGATAGATGGTGCGCGTGGGACACGCGAGATCTCGGAACAAGCGTCCTTAGTTGCCCGGCAAGCATACCTTCTGCTCCTCGAACCGGAAAATGTTGAGCATATTTGCGCACAGGAGGGAATCGCGGTCAGTGATACCTCCAGTCTTTATGGCATCATTGAGAGACGAGAAATTGCCAACGCCATCGTGCCCTTGATGAGGGAGTGGAAGGAAATACATTGGGAAGAAGTTCAGAATATTATCGACAATGGATATGGGGATAGCTTGCAAGACGCTAAAACCGAATATCTCGCCCGACTACTCATGAAAAGATACAAGATTGATCGTGCGCACGCGAAAAGCGAGCTAGAGCAACATCATGGGGATATCGATAAAGCCGGAGAAGTATGCATGGCGCATGCGAAATTCGCAGCCAAACGGCTCAAAGTCGATCCTGTAATTCCAACACGAGACACACAAAATGCCCCGAATGTAACACCGCAAACCCGCGTCATTTCTGTTCTTGGTGTTGACGAACCGTCCAGCACCTCAAGGGCAGCAAGCCCATCACTGGGTGACGGGTGGATGGTATCCGATTTCTACATGTGGCTGCATGTCCTCGAGGGCATGGGAAAAGACCAAAAATGGATCACATCAATGCCCCCCGATTATCTTGTGCAGAAATATGGCAAACAAGACAAGGTTACGATGGAAGTATTTGATGACGAAGGACCGCAGGTAACGAAGCCCGTGCAAACAAAATGGGCGTCCGGATTCATCCACGGGGATCCGTTCGAAACCAGAAAAGTTGTACTCGATGAGAGTCTGCTACCTCGGGTTTTGGCAAAGGTGACGATCGGACCAAAAGGAGCCGACCTGCGAGACTTTTTCTTGCAGCAACTGAGGAATACTATGGCCGATGCCGCAGAATCTGGAGATCACGTACTCATCATGATCTTTTCACACGGCGATTATGATTCCGCCGGCGGCTTATGCCTAGGTGTTGACCTGTTTATGAATGATGACTCTGAAAGTACCTGAAACCAAGCCATGTCGCATCTATTCTCTCGGAGTACCCAGACATCAGGACCACTATGTTTATGACATCGTGTTTCTCCGGTCATTGGGTGGAGACCACAGAATTTAAAGGGAGAAATCTGACACCGGCAATTCTTGTTGCAGCAGAAACGGAAGAGGATTCATTCGGGTATGTATGGTTGCATTCGCAGAGACACGCTGGGGGGCTATTTTCATCGGCCGCAATATCAGAGCTGGTGAAAGAGCCACCCTTTCTCCCACCGGCTTCGGACCAGGACACGTCCCGCGAGTATCGGGAATTGACAACCGCGATAGTGGCCGAGATGCACAGACTCTGTCTACCTGCTAACATCAAAGAAGGCTACGGATCGTCACCAGTATTCAGCGACCCGAAATCGCAGGAAAAGTTTTGGAAAAGGACTGGCTACAGCCTGAACCACTACGAAGATAATTACAACAAGCTGCCAACGGCACTGGCCTCTGATCCTCATCCAAAGAGGAATAGAAAAAAGTTTGAAGCGGGTTTCATAGACGGTAATGACCCGGAGATAGTCGCCTGGAGGGAGCGTCATCCCCTCATTGTTGATGAAGACTTCCCAGAAGCGACCGGTGGCTATGGAAGGACTATCCGGGGACTGGTTTCGCCCTGGTCTATGAAGTATTTAATGCAACAGTACTCAAGAACAAACCCGGGGTATCAGACGATTGAACATCAAGCGGTCATACGAACAATCCGTGAATACTACGATGGCCTCTTGGACGACAATGGAAAGCTGCGCCTGCGCCGCTTGCTCATTAGCAGGCTCCAAATGAATAAGAAAGCTAACCATTATGCCAAGCTTTTGGGATTGTACAGGCTTCCAATCATTGAGATTTGGACGATGGCCCAGACAGCTAAGGAGTATGAGTACTCCACCTTTCGAAATTATTTTAACAAGGTAGCACGGTCTCGTATTTTCAATGAGGAAAAGATAGGACCTTATTATCGAAAACCTGCGCAATACCTAGCAGCTGCCATGGCAATCGCTGCTTACAGTGAGGGCGATGTGGAGGCTGCGATTAAGAAAATCTGGCAAGCGCGTAATGACAAGAAGTTGGATGATCAGATAACGCTGGACCTCAAGGAGTCCGTTCGCTATTCTCAGTCGGTTTCCAGTATAAAATCGCTGATACAAGGCAGCCGAAGGAAGCCTCAGAAGAGACGTCCTGCTTTGTCTGACATCGAATGGCATTGAGTTGTACTAACAGGGATTCTCAAATCGTGGCTACTTTCTTAAGGTGAAACCGATAATGTATGAGGAGGATCGTGGCGTCGTTATAGGAGATGGAGGGGGTTCCCGAGGAGATTGATGGTGATGATGGAGTCGGGCGTTGAGTGATGTCTGAAGTGGGTGACCGTCGAGATCTTTGCTATGCCGAGACGAAGGCTCAGATGACATGATATGCGGTTAATGTGCCTTGTCCACAATTGTCTTGACAGAGCTAACGGTTTGGGGTGTGTGGCACTAAAGCGGTAGTAGTTCCTGATCGAGATAGGTTTGTTGTTGTTAATTTTGTTTCCTTTGTCGAGCGGCATGAATGTACCCAAGGATAAATGAGAAATGCAAGAACTGGGGAGGGATTTGGGTTTACTGATAGCAGTCCGAATCACAAAATGAGCTGTCAGACCATCAATGGCAGGCCGTTGTCTCCTTGCACTGGACCCTGCTCCATGAGCATCATAACTTCTTCCTCACCTCGCAGAATCTGTCAGCGAGCCTGGTCTGGAAACAGTTACTCAAGAAGTATGCCATGCCGGCTCAGATGTAGCACTATGGCATCCACTCGTTTCTTGAATTGTTGCACCTCAGCTTCCAGATTCATTTGAGCACATGCTTACATTCCTTTATTTGGCTTAATGATAACTTCTTTGTTGGAGAACACCCCCCGCCTTTGAGCCCACCTGGATTAAATGTCTTGGTGATCTGGCCTGCTACCACATGGCCATCGTAGTCGGCCGACAGGACCGTGAAACCTGGGCTAGTGTAGCCTGGCATTGGTACTATCATAAGGTGGATAAGAACCCAAATGTTGGCATGATTCAACACCATCTGGCTGTTCTTGCTCAGTCAGATATGCTTCCAGTTCTTTTCATACATAAAAAGCCTGGTTAGTGTCCATTCATTTTCTAATGCTGGAGAAACATCCGGTGGCCATTTCATCCACCTCTCAACGTGCCTAAACTGTATAATCAACCTGTAGTGTGTCACGGGCTCGGAATAGTAGATACTAACGAACTGAATTCCTATCTAAACTATTGTAGCCATCGACGAGAATATCGAATCTGGGGAGGAAAGGAAAGAGGAAATCTATCTAAAAGGAGTCTTATAGGTTGCTCCATCAGGTATAGCTTGGTTGTCATCTGACTCCCGGCAGACTCCGAGCCGACCGACGGCGAAATTCCTCCGGCGGTTAAAGTCGGGAACGGAAACCGACGATGCTCGAGTCATATACAGAATACATAACATGTTCAACTCTCGTCCAGTTATAGGACCTCTACTACCAAGACCATGGTGATACAGGGTGGCAAGGCGCAGTGTCTGAGGTAAGACACATCAATGGTTTCAAATAATCATGGCAGTGAAGAGGATTAACAATCCCTTACATACCCCGTACAGTATGAACAAACTGGGTATCATTCATAGCAGTAAGAATTGCGCAAAGCAGAGTTAATAGAATAAACATGCACACTTCCATCGTAAGTCGTCGAGCAGTCTGCGGCTCAAAGCAAATCGTCAAATCGTGGTCATGCGCGTAGTAAGGCTGGAACCGCCTGTAGTGCATGACATCACAAACCAAATCTCATCATCATGGCGTTCGTTGTCCCTGTTAGCGGTCTGCTAGACACCAACGTTGGCGGTCTTCCCACTGGGACCGGACCGCATAACTCCCATGACCGCTGTCGCCGATGTGATTGCGAATAAAACCCTGCTAACAGTTAACTATACGTCTCATGTCATTGCCGCAGCATAAACGTACCATTCAAAAGCTCCAAACACCGTCGCGGCTTGAAGACAGCTGCAGGCGCTTCCATGGCAATAACTAGCAGCTGGCAGCGCAACAGCCAAGGCAATAAACCCGGCAAACCAGAAGATCATGGTAACCAATTCAACCCCGACAAGAATGAGACGATGCGCGAGGTTTGGGAAGTAGGTCGGCGCTAAAACAAGGAAAGGCACGGCAACGAAGGGTGTCCACACGCCATTGAATAGCATGAAATTAACCGTTGAGCCGGACGCCCACCACAAACTGACGACTACAGGGCAGTTAGAAAAGGCGCACAAAGACACAATTATAGGGTGGTTGGTACACACCATATGCCGTTAAACCGAGGACTATTATGCCAAAGATGAACTGCGCGAACCTTACGGGGTAGATCCATGGAAAGCTCAGGGCCATTGTGGATTAGAATATGGAGGGCCTTTTTTCCTTAAATAGGGTAAGAGCGTGCAATGATGCAAGGTTTGAAAAGCTGTTTGACAGTCAGTCAGCTATCAAATATCAACAAGGATATTTATATGGAAATATTCGAGGACAGGTTTCCTTTCAAAACCCGTTAAGCTGACAAGAGGGCCATTTTTGCGTTCTGTGACATGGCAATGTGACAACTGTGCAGCATACGGCGTACCTTTGCAGGATTCCGGACAAATCAAGTCTTTTGAAATGATTCGTCGTAGTTTCTTGTAGAGAAAACGCTTCAAGTGAGAAACGAGGGAAAAGTTATTCTTGTATATATAGACCAAAAAAAGTGGAAGCCTAACTTCCTTCGTTGTTTTGTCTGCCTGACCGCCAGTCAAAAAAGTATCCAAATCCATTGGTGGCGAATACCAGAGAGCCCCATGATCTGATTCAGTTGGAGCAAAGGAAGGCACCGGATTGGTTGTTTGCTGAAAGAAATGCAAATAGTACCTGAAGATTCTTGAATTTGGCTGAGCTGCGATGGTGATCATATTAAATATACAGATATAGATGGTCCGTGGACACGTGACGATCATGTAGAGTCGAGAACACCATTACTTTCTTACGTGTATTACTATGTAGTCCGAAGGGTTCACATCTTCTGTTAAAGAGGTTCCGGTAACTTTCTTGTGCTTCATATAGCAGGAATATAATATAATTTTCCATCGCAAGAGCTTCTCAACCGCCAATTCGTAGTAACATGTAACATCGTTCCTCTCCTCCGAGCACCACAACACCACAATAATACCAACACAAATCCCAAAGTTCACTTAGCCTTGCACCAGAATAAGCACAAGAATAACCATTATGTATAGATTTCCTTTTCAGTTCCAAAATTTACGGAATGATTGATTTTCCCCTCCTCCAGTTGATCACGCCATCAACGCCCATCATCGCCTTTTCCCCGCGTCGCTTTTATACCACACCCTCACAGCTCCCCCCCCCCCCCCCCCACTCGAGTTTGCTTTACTCCGTACTCGTTCAATTCTACATATTGTATTGCATTTCCTGCATCCCGGATTTCTCGATCCTGACAGTAGTAAAGATACCGTACATAGGTCCAACAGACGTCACCCCGCATTCCAGCGCCCATCATGTCTTCCGAGCAGCAGCAGCCGCCTCGTTTTGAGACTCTCCAGCTTCACGCTGGGTACGTATTACTACCAATTGAAATACAATATTCACCACAATGACGCTGACTTTCAATCTTCAAGCCAAGAGCCAGACCCTACCACCAAATCTCGTGCCGTTCCTATCTATGCCACCACTGTATGTTTTCTACTTTCATTATTCATACTGCTCGATATACTTATGGCCACCAATTAGTCCTATACTTTTGATGACTCTGCCCACGGAGCGAGGCTCTTTGGCCTCAAGCAATTCGGCAACATCTACAGCCGGATTATGAACGTGAGTGTCCTCTGAAGAACCAATGCTCGCCCAGTTCTCTGACAATTAGCCAATTTAGCCCACGGTCGACGTCTTCGAAAAGCGCATTGCGGCTCTTGAGGGTGGTGTCGCGGCTGTAGCAGCTTCCTCAGGCCAGAGTGCACAGTTCATGGCAATTTCTGCTCTCGCCCATGCCGGTGATAACATTGTCTCGACTAGCAATTTGTACGGTGGTACATACAACCAGTTCAAGGTCCTTTTCCCTCGCCTGGGTATCAATACCAAGTTTGTCCAGGGTGATAAGCCAGAGGATATCGCGGCTGCCATTGACGAGCGCACCAAGGCTGTCTTCGTGGAGACAATCGGCAACCCTCGTTATAATGTGCCTGACTTCGTTGAGATTTCGAAGGTAGCCCACGAGAAGGGTGTCCCTCTTGTGGTGAGTAGTGCCTGACCAATTTCACTTACTTCAACAAGACCGTGAATCTGACCTTTGATAGGTTGACAATACCTTTGGAGCTGGTGGATTTTTCTGCCGCCCTATCGACCATGGCGCCGACATTGTCGTCCACAGCGCAACCAAGTGGATTGGAGGCCATGGCACCACCATTGCTGGCGTGGTTGTTGACTCTGGGAAATTCGATTGGGGCAAGCATGCTGCTCGCTTCCCTCAGTTTGTCGAACCATCCGCAGGTTACCACGGTCTGAAGTTCTGGGAAACCTTTGGACCCCTCGCCTTTGCTATCCGGGTCCGTGTGGAGATATTGCGCGATCTGGGAACGGCACTGAACCCCTTTGCTGCGCAACAGCTCCTGCTAGGCTTGGAGACCCTCAGTTTGCGCGCTGAGCGACACGCAAGTAATGCAATCGCCCTTGCAAAGTGGCTGCAGAATAACGAAAACGTGAGCTGGGTCTCGTACCCCGGGCTCGAAGATCACCCCAGTCATGAGACTGCGAAGCGGTACTTGCAGCGTGGTTTTAGCGGTGTTCTATCATTCGGGGTGAAAGGTGGTTCTACTGCCGGTATCCAGCTCGTTGACGGCTTCAAGCTGATTTCGAACCTTGCAAAGTACGTTATGCTTTACTCCCTGACAAAAAGTAGCCAAGCTAATTGGTATATAGTGTCGGAGATTCCAAGACCCTTGCAATTCACCCCTGGTCAACGACCCACGAGCAACTCACCGAGCAAGAGCGTCTTGACTCGGGCACGACAGAGGATGGCATCCGTATTTCTGTCGGTACAGAGCACATTGACGATATCATTGCTGATTTCGAGCAATCGTTCAAGGCTGCCGCCGCTACTGGCCCGCAGAGCACTTCCTTGCCTGATCGGGCAGCTTGAAAAGTAGCATCGATGGAGAGGGAAGCTGGTCCCCAGATGCCCGTTCAAGTTACTGTTGAATATCAAGAAGGATTCGAAGGATTTTAAGCGAGAGATATACCCCAGGGAGCTTTATATAGCAATATATCAAATTTACATGATGTTTAAAGTGCATTACTTATACAGGATGTCTCAATTCTGGGGCATCATTTGTCCAGTCAGTTAGCCAATGACTAGTCGTCAATTCCATTGGGCCTATTCACTGAGGACGCTATACGTTGAGCCAGAGAACTCTCAGGGAATACTTGGAGTCATTTGCACAATGTTGTTATCTCACACTCCTTCAAGTTTGTCTGACTAGCCCTAGGCAGACTCCTAGACGTTAGCGGACCAATGACCATCGATTGGATTGTCTAAATATCATTCTGTAAATAATATATGGAAAATAAAAAGTAAAAGAAGTAGAAAGTAAGGAATCTAGATACAGCATGAAAGAAGACACGATTTACAACAACACCCAACCAAACCGCCAACCAACAAAACAACGCCCATTAAAACCTGGTATTACAAATTCAAGACATGGTACTCAACTAGAATGGATGGTACCTTCTGGGTCCATATGCACCAAAAGATATTGCATATTGCTGAGAGAAAATAAAAAGCAGAAACAAAGAAACGAGAAAAAGAAGAATAAAGAAAGAGAACAAAACCACCCACCCTGAATAACTGCGAATCAACGATAATAAACCGTACCCATTGTAACTAAGCACTCATCCCAGACTTTTCCTTTCCTCCGGCCGTATATCATGACTTCGTATCTGGACGTGTCACGTTAACGGTGCGAAAAACAACCATTCACCTCTTCGTGTCATGAAGACGCAGCCGCAGAACTTCCATCGGTCTGAGCATTTGGACTGGCAACGTCTGTCGATCCAACATTGGTGGTAGTCTCTTCGTTCGACCCAGAACGCGAAGCATCTTTGCTTGATTCTGTACCTTCTCTCTCTTCAAGCCGGGATTCTGCCACCGCCAGCTTTAACCTCGTGCCTGCCAGCTCATGCTGCAACGATTTGATATAATCGATGGCCATTTCCACTGTGTTAGCCTTGCTGATTGCTTGGTTTCCGGCTTTCTCCTTCTCCTTGTCGCTGGGCTTGACGTTGCACGCCGCAGCCTCTTTGGCGATCTTCATCTTTGCATACTCCATGGGAATCAGGCCTTCAATCTCCTTGAGAGCGTTGTTGATTCGATTCCGACGACCCTGTTCGGCAAGTTTGTGGTTTGTGCGTTTCGAGCTCAGATTCTCAGCTAGAGTCTCGGGATATGATACACCCGGCAACAGTGTTCCATCCAAAATGTGTTGGTAATTCGATTTAGATGCCAGATACAGAGCAGATGTTTCACTCGAGATGCCTATAAGAAGCAACTAGTTAGCATCGCAACAAATGGTAAATAAAACAGGGGGGGGGGGGGGGGGCTTCTTGCCATCGCCACGTGGTGCCAAGGGTTGAATATTAGGACTGATCTTGGGACGTATTTGCGGACTGGGTTGGGCTGAGCTCAGGCTTGGCCGCTTTCTACTTGATGGACCAAGTTTAGGCGTTTCGGACTTTTTGGCAATCGGTCCACTAGGCGACGGCATGGCAACTGATCGCGGACTGGGTGCCACTGGGGCGGACTTGGGTTCCAACGCGGGGGTCGCGCTGGTCGATGCTGCTGGTGTAGGGACACCCGAATGGATAGTCGTATCGATACGAGTCATCTTTGGACGGGGCCCAGCAGATATAGAAGTCTCGGGAAGGACAACATCGGTCATAATATCATCATGTGAATCGCTACCCGGCACAAGTTTCGCCTGGCCAGTAAACTGACCAGTCGAATCTTGGCTCTGTTGCTGTGATCGTTGAATGCGCATGAGCATAGCAGGCGTTGCGGGCGCGTTGTTACCTTGTGATTGGGATGTCTGAGGAGCAATTGCCGGAGACTTGCGTGCATGAGGGATCGCGGGTGGGGGCATCAATGGTTCTGAAAGGGGCTCTGGAGACACTGAGTCTTGCGAACTTTCGTTGCTCCCGATCTGATATCCTCCTCCGCTACCACCATTGGGCAAATGCCTGGCCCGATCATCCTGACCAAGACCATTAAGTACCTCATCGGGGTTGATACTGAGGAGTGATTTCTTGCGCGCTTGGGGCCGCACAGACGGCGACTGTTGTTTCTTCGCTCGCGCAGAGAATCGATTGGTCGTCGAAGGATGGCGACGGTGTTTGGTACGAAGGAGACCAGGCGAGGAAGGTGTTGAAGACGCAGGAAGGGTGTGGTCAACGGGGGATTGCAAAAAGCCCATGTCGGAAATTTGAGATCCTCCTTGCGAGAACGGGTAACCGTTATTGGAATTGGCGTTCTGGGTTTCGAGAGCTGGAGACGTGAGAGGGGTGAAATACTCTCCAGGAATGGTGTATTCTGGGAGGCGGAACTGAGTCTCCAAAGGTGTCATTGCAGGGGAAATAAGAGGAGTGTAGTACGCCTGTGTAATGCCAGTGTGTTAGTTTGTGCTCCCATGGTTTACGCGGGGGAATTCGTTCTAACCTGTTCATACTCGTCCACCCGTTGCGGATACCGCGCCGCGTTGCCGTGTAGTTCAATGCTGTTGGGGGTCGGAGGGATTATGGCTTGGCCATTAGGAATGTGATAATGCGAACTCGCCGGCTGCTGCGACGGTTCCTGCGGCTGATGTTGCGGTAAATGCTGGTGATCTTGAAAATGGGAGGGCTGCTGCGCCTGGGCATAAAACCCGGGGGCCATGACAGTCGTTGTAGCAGAGTAGGAGGGCATCGACAAGCCTGACGAAGGTGGACCCTCCTGAGAGGAGACATCATGAGCGCTGGTGTTGCCCGTGTGGAGATGGAGCGAAGCAGCGGTGGGGTCATCGGTGTCCATGCGAACGAACTGGCCCGGAGCCGTCACAGAAGGGTTCCCGGGGACTGAACGAGGAGGAAGCGACTGTCGCTGTTGCTGTTGTTGCTGGGGAGAGAAAGGCATTCCAAATTCGAGGAAATTCGTGAAGTCGTCGTCGGCGGCCGGCATGAGCGACTCATCTTGAAGATGGTCCTGCCACGACGATAGTGACGGTTCAGGGTCCATTTCAGGGGTATAAAAGTAATTTTGAGACTGGTAGAGACAACGAGTGAAGAGGATATAAACGGAGATATCGAATATCACGAGAGAGAGGAAGAGAAGACTAGAGAGTGGCGTAAGAGAGGAAATACTCCGGAGTAAGGCAGAGGCCTCGACTCAGCGCGACAGACTATCGGCAAGCATAATGTTCAACGATGTTGCGAATTCAAATAGACAGAAAGAATATGATCCAGAGCAGGATATGACGCTGGACCTGGACGCAGAAGAAGAGAGCGAAAAAGCCAAGGGAAGATGAGGAAGAAAAAGACGGATCCTTGTGCCCGGCTTTGCCGATCGGAGTTGAGTCGGGAGGCACCGCTTTTAGACGGTCTACAAGTACATGCACTCTAACATACTCACACTAAACTATGCAAACCCTTGTCTAGAGTCGTTTCTCTATATTAATTATGATTGCGCCGCACGAGGTCCGTTGTCGGCGTACAGAGTAAAGCAGTCGCACTAACAGCTCCTTCTGTATAACGGTCTATGAGGGGGGGGCAAAAGAAAAAAGCCCGACTAAATAAAATGAGAAAAAGGTTTCCGGAGAAACTCGGGGGCGTTCCTGGTTCTGTGCGCACAGAAATACAATTTTAAGCTTCAATGAACCTCCAATTGCGCCGGCGCACATTGTTATATCAAGCACTTGATCCATGCACTCAAGCTGTCTCTGGTCGTTCCTGGCAGATGAGCACACACGGATACTCTCCGTACTCCGTACTATGTTCTTCGTACTCGCTTGAGTCCAGACCCGGGGAGAATCCACTGCTCCATTTGGACCCTCCTGCTTATATCGACGTGGATTGTATGGCTGGCGCATTGGGTGCTCCACTTGTACTCCGAAATACTAGTGTCAGCTATATCATATCGTCAACGTAAATCAAAGCCATGAGCCATTGATTAGTATCGCGTATGCCTCTAGCCTCGACAAGATTGCTGAACCAAGGTCTCACTATTCAAATCGGGAGATATCATCGTCCGGTGATTTGTGGAAGTGGATTCCTGTGCGTGGGTTGGCATAATTTCCCCTCTTTTTCTCTGCCGATTCGAGGGACTATCAGTGAGTACTTAGTCAGTACTTTGCAGTGTACACCAATGCAATTCCCGCCCTCCAACGGCAATCTCCAAGTTTAAGTTAATCATCATTGTACCCCTCAAGTGAATCTCAGAGCGCGCCACGAGCAGACCGAGGCAGCAAATAGCTCCACATTGCCTCTCCTCAGTCGAATAGAGATCTCCATGATCGTCTAGGGTTTGCTTGGATGTGATCGGTATGCAATGCATGCAACTCAAGCCGGTGCAGACTTGGATGTCTGGGCTGTATCCAATAGCAGACAGTGATTCCTTGGGAGGTTGTCCTATCACTGTTTAGATCATTAGTAGGATTCATCACACGATTAGTCCATTTGACTGACACTTATAGTTTCTGCAATGCCTGCAGATGCAATGCTTCATGAGCATAGCCAAGCAATTCACAGTCAGATGCTGTTGTTGCATGTCAGATTTAACTGGACAAATGTGATAAATATCCTTGCATTAGTTACCGATCTTATGAATATCTGCTTCGGTTTTATCTTCGATTGACGGAATAACCCTCGCTGGCCTTCACTGACGCAGGAAGACTCGAAGGATGTGCTGAGTTGAGAATATAATGGATCAGATATATGTAGATATACCGAGTCATGTCAACTACATGTTCTTACCTGTAGACTACAGCTGTCAGGGGAAGACAGCTGCATCCCCAGTGTATGCCGTATGTACTCATATATATCATGTCAAGGGATGCATACCCCTGGGGTAACATGACATGGCATAACGTGACATTGCCTGATTAGGCAGGCAATCACTCTTATCACCGCTTCAGCCCATCATCATCACCGCATCCCCAGCACAAACATCCCCCATCCCCCATCCCCCATCCCCCATCCCCCATCCCCGACCGCTTTCTTTCCATATCCTTTTATGTTCTATCACTCCATGGCCTCATCCTGATTCTCCTTGCGACTACACGTTTTCGCGATGAGGCCTCCGGTCCCAGACGTCCCTCTGCCTCGTGCCCGCAAGGCCTCCTTCGAACAGCCGGGGTCTGATCCCCGCATTACTTCCCCCGCGACTTTCTTTCTTTCACGACGCCCCGATCACGACCCCTACCCCGATTCTGACTCCGACGACGGCGAACCCTCGCGAGATAGTATGTACGGCGTCCAGAGCCTCGATGAAGCCGTTCATCAGGCTACGTTGGCCGCATCCGAATGCGACGATATCCCCGCAGCGGACAGCGGTAAACTGTCCCCCAACCCGGCTTTTCATAACAATAACGAACACGATGCGACCGAGGCCGCTCAGCGGAGATCAGCCTTCAGGGCATTCGAGTTGCTTCACTTCAAATCCGATCCTTCTTCCTCCTTCTCCTCTCTCCAGCCTCCACCTTCCGACCCGGCTTCATCGCGTCCCTTGACACCGCTTAATCTCAGCAGTCCAGATGATCATCCCTCATCGCTACCCAGCAGTCCGAAATCACTGTCGGATCATTCCCTCAAACCGCTGGACGATGTTTCCATTACAGACGAGCAGGCTATCGTCTCCGGGGAAGAAGACAGTGACGGCCGCGAGGTGCCGGAAGCTGGTACTGACAGCATGCCTCAGTTAATCATGCCTAGTCTTAGGATGCCTAGTCGGAGACCTTTTACAGAGCGAGGGAAAGCAATGGGTCGGTTAAAGGTGCTCCTGGCTGGCGCTTCTGGTAGGTTCATACAACGGTGCTGGATTATAACGAGAAAGCAACTGACCGGTGGTGTTAGGTTCTGGGAAAACATCGTTGATCAAATCAATCGTGCAAGAATGCGAACACATTGTACATGTTGACCCCTTCCCTCCTTCCTCTTCTTCGACACGACGACGCCGGTCGTCTCGTGCACAGTCTCATGGCATGCGCTCAGCTATGTCAGAGATCCATGCGAGCACCAAGCCGTATCCCTCATGGTGGTCGGATTTGGAGGATTCACGGATTCTGCGAAGGAGGAAAAGCATGGGCGACATTGTGCTTGAGCGCAACCTCTGCTTTGTCGACACACCCGCGACTTCGTTAAGTCGTACTGAGCAGACTGAGGTCATCATTTACTACATGCGCCAGCAACTTGGCCGTGCTATTGGAGCTCTGGATTCCTCGAATGTTGACTTTCAAAACATGCTCGCTGGGAACGGCGGTTCCCAGGTTGATGCAATCATCTATCTCATCTCACAGAGTGAGTTGTCACAAATCATATTTATCCTTACGCTCTGGCTCACATACATCTTAGATACCCTTGAAGAAGACGTAGAATGTATCAGGAAGCTCTGTGATTTCACGAATGTCATTCCAGTCATAGCCAAATCAGATCTCATGTCGTCTGACCAGATCGCTGCCCTCAAATCCACCTTTCAAAAACAAACTCGAGCTGCTGATGCAAAACCTTTTCTTTTCGGAAATCAGTCTCCAGGTGAGACAGATACATCTGAATCCCAGATGCCTTTTGCGGTGTCGTCCGCAAAGTCCAATGACGAGGATACCATGGACGCCAGTACCTTGATGAGCCCGGACTACGTTCAACCCTTGGTATCATCTGAGTTAAACCTCCTGGTCCAAAACCTATTTGATCGAGACCACTTGGCCTGGATGCGACATTCTGCATCCAAGAAACTCGTTCAAAGACAATATGAGCAACAACGACCTATGCAATCACCCAGGACGCATCAATGTTCGCCTTCGTTGAGCTCCTCCGTGTCACTATTAACTTCTCCAAATCACTCTTTATCCTCCCCCAGTTTTGCCTCACCCGCCCTTAGCGGCTCATTGGATTACACACTAGCACGAATAACAGATCACACCCAGCGAGAAGAAGGACTAGCCCAAGTGCACTTAGTCAAATGGGCAGCAGACCTACAACGAAGCCTCCAAAACGAACGCGAAAGATACGCAGCAATGGCCCGGGGCGAACGCGCCGCCTGGCTAACAGAACGCCTCAGCGAATGCGTCGTAGACGGCTCCCTAGTCCCCATCACCACCAACCAAACACCCACCACCTTCGGCGGACCACTGCGCGTCTCCCCCGAAAATGCAAGAGGAAATCGCGTCCAACTCCAAACCAGACAAAACATCAAATACCACCACATCATGGGGTTAACGCCCCACGACCCGTTGGGTGTCGTGTGGTGGACGGACGATCTCAGACAGCGAGGGTGGAAGATGTTCCAGGTCATTGGGAGTTTCGGGGTGGTTGGAGGGCTGGCCCTCTGGCTTGCTAATTTCTGGGGCTTTCCGCCTCAGAGTCTGGCTGATGTGTCTGTGGACTGGTGGTGATTGATTGGTTGGTTGGTTGATTGAGACCTGGCAGAGACAGGAATTCTGCGGGTGAATGGTATATATGCATGCTCTTTAGGAGTATGAGGTATAGGATCTTACATTATTTATATTTATATCTACAATAATAATATTTCATTGCTGGGACTTTAATTGTTATGGAAGCGCTCTGATTTCTATTCAGGATATTAAATTTGATTTGCTTTCTCTTTTCAAGTCCCGTGAGTGATGTTCAAACGACAGGGGACACTCTAGAATAGTGCAACTTCATCGTATTTTTGAAGATGTTGTCTACAGGGACAAGCTTCTACGAGATTACTTGAGAGCCAAAGTTGAACAGTAAAAAGTAACATTCTTCGTAAAGAAACAAGTACATGAAGTACTGTGTATGGAATTATTCAAACGCTCAAAACGCCGGGTTGTAAATCGTAACACACATGTCTTTCCTGTCCCGTCCCAGGGAGTGCAGTACTCGCAGGATGCGGATACCACCGGAACAGTTGCTTAAAAGTCATTAAAAGAAAAAAAAAAAGCAAGCAATTAAAAAAAAAAAAGTTGAAAGAAGATACATTTCGTGTCCCCATTTCCAATTAAAGACTTTTTTTATTTTTTCTTTATTCTTGGCGATTCGTTTAGTCAACCTCCTCCATGGAGCTCTCGCCGGTGGCGGCGGCAGGAGCGGCCTCCTCAGCGGCCTTCTCCTCAGTGGTCTCGGTGTCCTCGTTGATGTTCAGACCGAGAGAGACGAGCTTGTGGATACGCTCAGCGAAGCTGGAGGGCTCCTCAATGGTGAAACCAGAGACCAGGAGAGAGGTCTCGAAGAGCAGCTGGGTGATGGACTTGACGGTGCGGTCGTTCTCACCATCAGCCTCGACCTTCTTGCGGAGCTCCTGGATGATGGAGGACTTGGGGGAGATTTCGAAGGTCTTCTTGGAAGACATGTAGGAGCTCATGGAGGTGTCACGGAGGGCCTGGGCCTTCATGATACGCTCCATGTTGGCGGACCAACCGAACTGGCCGGTACGGATGGCGCAAGGAGCGCCGATGAGCTTGTGGGAGACAACAACCTTCTCGACCTTGTCGCCAAGGATCTCCTTGAGGCTCTTGGCAAGACCCTCGTACTCCTTCTCCTCTTGCTCACGCTCAGCCTTCTCCTCGTCGGACTCCTCGAGCTCGAAGTCCTTGGTGATGTCGACGAGCTTCCTGCCGTCGAACTCCTTCAGCTGAGTGAAAGCGTACTCGTCAATGGGATCAACGAGGAACAGAACCTCGAAGTTCTTCTGCTTGAGGGAGTCAAGGAAGGGAGACTTGACAACGGCCTTGATGGACTCGCCAGTGATGTAGTAGATCTGTTTCTGGTGCTCAGGCATGCGGGTGACGTAGTCCTGGAGGGAGGTGATCTCGTCACCAGACTTGGTGGACTGGTAGCGGAGGAGCTTGGCGAGCGTGGGGCGGTTCTGGGCGTCCTCGTGAATACCGAGCTTGATGTTCTTGCTGAAAGCCGAGTAGAACTTGTCGAACTGCTCACGGTCCTCAGCGATCTCGGTGAAGAGCTCAAGAGTCTTCTTGACAATGTTCTTCTTGATGACCTTCATGATCTTGTTCTGCTGCAGGGTCTCACGAGACAAGTTGAGAGGAAGGTCCTCAGAGTCGACAACACCCTTGACGAAGCTGAGCCACTCGGGGATGAGGTCAGTGGCGTCATCAGTGATGAAGACACGGCGGACGTAGAGCTTGATGTTGTTCTTGGTCTTCTTGGTCTCGAAGAGGTCGAAGGGAGCGCGCTTGGGGATGTAGAGGATGGCGCGGAACTCAAGCTGACCCTCAACGGAGAAGTGCTTGACACCAAGGTGGTCCTCCCAGTCGTTGGAGAGCGACTTGTAGAAGGAAGCGTACTCCTCCTGGGTGATGTCGGCAGGGTTGCGGGTCCAGATGGGCTTAGTCTTGTTAAGCTCCTCCTCCTCGATCTTGCTCTCCTTGACGGTCTTGGTCTTCTTCTCTTCCTTCTTCTTCTCCTCCTCCTCGTCGACCTCCTCGACCTTGGGCTTGTTGTCATCCTCGCCCTCCTTCTTCTCCTCAGCCTCCTCATCGGGGACCTCCTTCTCGGTCTCCTTCAGGACGTGGAGGTAGATGGGGTACGAGATGAACTCGGAGTGCTTGCGGACAACCTCCTTGACGCGGCTCTCCTGGAGGTAATCGGCCTGCTCATCCTTGAGGTGGAGGACGATCTTGGTACCGCGGCCGATCTGCTCGCCCTCAGTGTCCTGGGTGAGAGTGAAAGTGCCACCGGCAGCAGACTCCCAGATGTACTGCTCGTCATCGTTGTTCTTGGAGACGACAGTGACGCGGTCGGCAACGAGGTAGGCAGAGTAGAAACCAACACCGAACTGACCGATCATGGAGATATCAGCACCAGCGGTGAGAGCCTCCATGAACTGCTTGGTGCCCGAGCGGGCAATAGTACCAAGGTTGTTGATCAAGTCCTGTGCCACGTTAGCCCTGATCCAATCACGCCATTCACAATCGATGGGAGCTACTTACAGCCTTGGTCATACCAATACCGGTATCCCGGATGGTCAAGGTCTTGGCCTCAGCGTCGGGGATGATGTCGATACGGAGGTCCTTGCCCGAGTCGAGCTTGGAAGAGTCGGAGAGAGACTCATAGCGGATCTTGTCAAGGGCATCGGAGGCGTTGGAGATAAGTTCACGCAGGAAAATCTCCTTGTTGGAGTAGACAGTGTTGATGATGAGGGAGAGGAGCTGAGAGATCTCAGCCTGGAACTCGAAGGTTTCGGCAGACATGATGAAGGAAGTCGTTAAGGCGTAATTCTGGATGGGAAAAATTCTGTTAGCCTCAAAAGGTCCCGTATCTGATTACCCCGCCACGTTGAGTCACCACCGCAGAATTCTCTTGTGTTCAATTTTTGAATAGGGAACAAAACAAAGAATTCTGCTTTTTCATCCAGTGTTCAACTGTTCTGTTCTTTTCCAGGAAACAGAGATTGTAGATGAAGCAAGTCGAGCTCAACTGGAGGAGGTGGGGTTATCACAGCAGATACTCACAAGTTAAAAACGAACAAAATGAAACCCGGAACGAAAAGGAAACAGGGACAGAGAAGATGAAGATAAGAAGATACCTTCAAGAGGAGGCAGGAGATGGTATCTTTAAGAAGGAGTGATGGAGAAGAGGAAGAGGAAGAAGTGAAGCGGGCACAGGAAAGAAATAAATTCTCTGGCAGAAAAAAAAAGAAAATCAGTTTCTACGGCAATCCAGCAACTTCCACACTCTCTCCGCTACCCACTAAACCCGATCCGGTAGTTTGCTATGTACATGGAGGATCTTCCAGCGTGTTCTGTGGTCAATTCCTTTATTTCCTTTGGCATAGGTCTCCAGATTTTTCTCCTGTTCCATTCACTGCCTTCTTTTGCCTCTTTTCTCTTGTTGTCTGGCCGCCACCTCTCCTGCCTAAGGCATGCATCTAGAACGTTCCGCTCTCCACCCATCCCCTGCGGAGCCAATCATATCCCTGTTTTTAACTCTACACCCATGGCAATACCGTATTGTACGCTTTCCGCCCTCTTCCCCCGCCCGGTTTCTCCGTACAGCTCGGTATCTCTGCAAACAACAGATCCGATCTACTATCAAGATCTCTGGCATATGGTAGCAATGTGTGCAACTCCCATTGTTATATAACAAAAAAAAAAAAAAAAAAAAACATATGAAGAAAAGGTATGAATACGAACATTCAAGCTCGCTATGCTAGAACCCGGTTGGAGAAAAAACAACAAGAGAGAAAAGAAGTGGTATGAAGAATCCCAAACAAATCACACATCAGTGCCCTGCTCTGCAAAATGGGCAAAACATCTGCAAACGAAACAAGAAACGAAAAGAAAAGAAAAGAAAAGAAAAGAAAAGAAAAAAACAAACAGACTTTTTCCAACCGCTAGTATGCACTGTAACGGAGAAAAAACCGAACCACATAGCATGTCATTATCAGTAAAAAAGCGCGAGTAATACATGTCCTAGATTTGCTCCGAAGCAGGTATCGAGAAATCAAGACGAGAAATAGGGGCTAACCGTCATTCAAATGGCGAAATAGCAGAGAATTCGAAGAAAGATAGGTAAAAGAAGAAGAATAAGGAAAAAGCTTCATAAGCTTCGTGAAATCAAATGCTTTTTCGTGTTTCATAGGCTCCGTCAACCCTTTAAAATCGATTAAGAGATTTAAGCAGCCTGGGGGGTCTGGCTGCGACCCTGACCCTTGGGGCCAAAGTTACCACGGCCACGAGGAGCGAAACCACCACGGCCATCACGCTGGAAGCCACCACGGCCCTGGCTACCTGCACGGTCTCCACGGCCACGGCCAGCGCCACCGCGAGGGCCGTAGTTGGCGTTACCGTAGTGGTTACGAGCGCGACGCTCTTCCACGTTGATTTGTTCGCTTCCGATTTGGTGGGGGTTGGCGGCAACAGCGGCGGCATAACCAGCAGGCTCCACGAAATCGACGAAGGCGCAGTTCTAAGTCAAACAATTAGTTTAACACATCCAGAATAAAAGAATATAAAAGTGGAGCTTTCAACATACCCTTGGACGGCTCACTTCGAGGGTCTTGATCTTTCCAAAGCGGGACAGAGTCTGCCTCAGCAAGCTTGCGTCAACCTTATCGGTGACGTTCTTGATGTAACCGGAGACTTGTTCGTCACCGCTACGAGACTGAGTCTTCTTGTGGTCGTGGCCAGCGGTTTGCCAGCCATTGTTGTCGCTGGCGGCAGGCTGGCTGGGGGTAGGCGCGGAAGCAGCGGCAGGCTGAAGAGCCGGGGCAGCAGGAGCAGCAGGAGCAGCAGGGGCAGCAGGAGCAGCAGGAGCAGTAGGAGCAGCAGGAGCAGCAGGAGCAGTAGGAGCAGCAGGAGCAGCAGGAGCAGCAGGGGCCGCAGCCTGGGGAGCAGAGCTGGGAGCCGGGGCCTTGGGAGCAGCAACAGGGATAGCAGGAACAACCGGAGCAGCACCCGGCTTGGATGCAATGTTGGCCCAGGTCTTCGGAGCGGCTGGGGCGGCCGGGGCGGGAGCAGGGGCCTCCTTTTCAGGTGCCGGAGCTTCCTTGTGGACAACCGCCTTGGGGGTGGGCTCCGGGCTTGGCGGGTATTCGGCCTGGGTCGACTCCGGCTCAGCGGCGGGAGCAGGAGCGCTAGGAGCAGCAGGAGCTTCTTGCGTTTCAGCAACACCGTTGATCTCAGGAGCAGCCTGGGCCTCCGCGGCCTCGCCGTTAGGCTTAGCCTCCTCAAGCTTCTCATCGACCTTGGCGACCGCCGGCTCGTTGTCCACCTGAGCCTCGGGAGCAGCAGGGACAGCCTCGGGAGCGGCTGGCTCCGCGGGGACCTCAGGAGCCTGCTCCGACTGCTCCTGTTGCTGCTCCTGCTCCTGCGGTTGCTGCTGCTGTGGTTCAGCAGCCGGGGCGGGCTCCTCGGCGGTGACATCCTCTTCCTCCTCGGTGAGGTAACGGAAGATATCGTTCAACACGTAGTAGCCATTGGGCTGCTCGGCAAGAACAAAAGTCTGCACGAACTTGCGGGATGGTTCAGACTTGTTGGAGATCTCACCAATGACGTGGACCAGGATGTTGTCGAACGAGGCCTGGGAATCAACGTTCAAAACGCGGACCTTGCATTCCTGGAAGTCCAGCTGCTTGATCTTCTCATTGATGGCCTAAAAGAGCGGTTAGAAACCAGGGCTTTGCTGGCAGCGGACAAGCGACATGAAGCATCAACTCACCTTCTGACCAACCGCGACGGGAACCGACTCGGCCTCAGTACCAAAGACAAGCTGCGACCGCCGGGAGTAGAAGAGGTGGAGTTTGTCTGGGCTGCGACTCATGTTGGTATAGTACTGCTCGACGAAATACCAACCGACTTCGTCTTTGGAGATTCCATTCTTCTGATCGGCGGGGGGCGCATTCGAGGGCGTGGACGACTGCGCGGGCTGGAAGTTGGCAGAGTTGTTCATGACGTGGTTGTAGGAGTCCCCGTACACCTGCGTGGGGTAGGTGCCGTTGACAGGAGCCTGAGTCGTGTCGACCATGGTTGAAGTAGCAAACTTTTGAGTTGTCGTGAGAAAAACAAAAGACAGTTCGAAAGGTTCTAAATAACCGAGGAAAAATAAGGTCGTGGACCAAGGGGTCTATGGACAGTCGAGCAGCCTCTATGGGGATATCGATAAAATCAAAAGATCTAATAAAAAGCTTTCACACGCTTAACTGTAATATATGAGAACCCGGTCAGTAAATTGGAATGAGAGCGAAGCGGAGTAGTGAGTGACACGAACGACCCACGATAAAACGGAAGCGGGCAAGACAAGAAAGGAGAAATTCACATACCAATGTGACAGCTCAAAGATAGGAAACGATAGAGAGAGAGAGGTATAACAAGGAAAAAGCGTTCGTGTCGTGTGGGAGAGAAGTTGGAGGAAGTTCAAAGAGATATTCTTATTGTGCGGATTTCCAACCTGAGCAAAGACCAGACGAGAAATGAAGACAATATGAGAGACGATTGCGAAATTCCGGAGCGGAGAGGACAATGGAAGATCGAGAGTGACAGGCAAATACAGGGAGTCTGATATGAGGGGGTGAGGATATGCGAAGACGAAGAGGAAGTGGAGGAAGAGGAAGAGAAGAGGGAAAAGAGAGCTTCTCTTGCTGTGGTGAACCAAATTCGCTGTTTCAGTGCGGCGGGTCTTGGCATGGATTCCACCGCTTGCTCTATTGGGACAGCGCCCTGGCCACAGCGGAGAAAGACTGATCATTCACTGCTATTGGACTGCGCTTACAAGTATGAGGACTGCAGTATCTATGGGGAGCAAATACACAGAAATCAATTTATGGACATGGAACAGTAAATACAGTCGTAGGGACAAGAACGTGACGAATTTTTCAAACCATTACTGAACAAGACAAATAACCAGACAACCAGAAAGACTCAAAACAAAACGGGATCTCGTAATCGATCAAAAAAAAAAAAAAAAAAAAAAAAGGGAACCAAAAAAAAAAAAAAAAAAAAAAAAAAAAAAAAAAAAAACGCCATCGACAGCTGTAAGGAAAAAATGAACAAGACACAAGAAAATTCGGGGGTATGATGGTCATGAGAGGGAGATCTCATATCAAACGATAGAAACCAGGTATCGAACGTCGTGTGCACCAGAACCACAAAAAGAGATGTAAAAAGAAAGAACCCAATGGAGCAAATCAAAAATCGAGACAAGACAAATATTCTTTCCCACGAACTCAAGTAGAAGCCTCAGCTGCGGCCTTCTCGCTCATAACAGGCTTGCGCATAACGGCATCCTGACCGGTCATTCTGCGGCCGAGCGCGCGTTCCATCTTGGCACCAATGGCCAGCTTGTCGAGGCTTTCGGTCTTCTCAGCGGTGGGGACGAAACGCTGCTTCTGGAGGGGCTTGTTCTCGAGGCGCTCGAGGCCGTCACGCACATGGTTGACCTCAGCCAGGCGGGGGTCACCGCTGGGCAAGCCGCCGTTGGAGGCAATGGAAGTGGCTCCACTGACGGTGGAGAATCGCTGGGAGGCACGGTTCTGATAGATGTTAGTTGAAGGGCTTCATCCAACATGACGCGATGAGACGTACGTTGGGCATGATGGGTCTCGAGGATTCCAAGGAGTTTTGACGGGCCATGTCGATGTGGATAGCGATATGCGATAAGATCAGTAGGCCACTAAATTTCTTATCAATCAGTTTTAATAGTTCGTGAACTGGATATCAATAAGAGAACAAAGATGGAAGATATGCCGATCCAAACATTGCATCACCGCTGAAGAAAAGCGATGGAGCAAATGGAGCGGATGGGAACGGATAGAACCGATGAGTCTGCGTACCTTGGATTTGATATCCACGTGGTTGAAGCAACAGTATTCTACTGTGGAAGTAGACAATAAGTAGATGAGGTGAAGTTGAGCGACAGAAGAAGAGAAAAAGAGAAGAGAAAGTGGGATAGCCGGATTGTTATGTATGGGTTATGCAAGTCGTCCCAGAAAAACTCAGGAGGCGCCGAAAGAGTGTGTGGGGCGGTTGGCAGACACTCTGACTCTCCGGTATCAGACAATCAAACAATGAATAATACGTAGTAGCAGTCTGAGATGTGTTGTATCAGTGAGGGACTAACAAGTGGAGGTGTTGATTATTACAATCCTTGACGAATTGATAGTCCAAAATCAATCAATAATCCTCTGTGGATGGACGGAGAAAGAAAGTGGCGGCGTGGAGAGAGACAAAAGGGGGAGATGGTTGAATGAGTTTGATTAAGCGCATATCACTGCGATCGGCTGAGTCTTCTACGGAGAATTTGTACGCGCTTGGGTACTCTTCAACCAGTGCATTTTAAGCAGTGATGTTCAACTAGCATCATGCTCGACTACTTTACGAATTCTTAACAAAGTTACATCGCCACGTGCTTTCCACGCGAGCTTGTCACGGGATTCCACGTGATATCGAAATTCTACAGCTGTATGTACTTGCACTCTGCATTCCAGTAACACTTGACGTGTCTTTGTAGAACCCTGAAAACACTCAGTCCCCTACTCCGTATCGATCACCCAATTCTGAGCACCCTGTGCCCTGAACTTGCACCTGCAGACCCCAACGCCCAGCTCCACCAACTAGTGACCACCTACCAAGCTCTGACCATGCCCCAACCGGGCCACCAAAAACGGTCTTTTTTCTCTATTCTGCTCGATAACCAAAAAAGGGCCCCGCATTTTTTCTAATCCAGTCCGCACTGATCTTCATGACATGTCTGCTGTCATCATCAGTTTCTTACGATAATCAATCCTTCCGGAGATGTTGCGTTACGCCTTGCCAATAATGGCAGCCTGAGGGTGATTAGACCCCTTGTACGCGAAAAGGGGATTGATCAGGCCACGGTGCTATTGATTGGCTGCTGTGCAAAGAAATAAGCCGAGGCTTACTCGCATTTCCAAGATTCTTTGCAGAATGCTTGTTCATCGTAGTCCGGAGGGAGTTTCCCTGCAAGTCAGGTACCATACTCGGTCTGATTCAGGTATGCGTCGCGTTCCTACTATTGAGCAGAATACACGTCTTTCTGATCAGTCCAATGTCCATTTATGGATTAACATAAGGACACTGTGGACGACGCGACGTTGGAAGAGCATGTGATTAGGACTGTGAAACTGGACCATAGCCTCTCCCATGGTTACAGATCACTCGCCTTTCTTAATTGGCCAGTGATTACGGAGTACTATCATTTTGTTTCACGCGTTTCATCTGCCCAAGTCGAATTGAATGTTTGTCTATCATGTGATTAACCAGTCAGTTGTCAGAATAGTCTGTTATCCTAATTGAATCTGGATAATTTAGCAAATATTTGCCAGCGATGTTTAATTGCCCATTGCAAAACTGAGTGTGCAGTGTACATAGTAATTCCCACGCTTAGCGTCCATACAAAACCGTAGTCTTGGCACTATCGTCATTCCCCGCCGCAAAGATTTGCAGCTTAACTTTACATCTAAGAATCTGTTTACAAGCACAACAAAAAGGCAAAATGCCCAAACCAAAGTCTCTCCTTAAAGAACCCAAGTTAAAGAAAAAGGCGGCCCAGCAGGTGAACCAACCAATACCCTTCAGCAAAACAACGAATCGCAAATTCTAACCCTGACAGGTCCCAGTAACAGCAGATGAATTCCTAGCTGGTTAGTTCTATCTTATACATTGAGAAATATTAATTTGCTGACAGACCAGCCGGCGTCGAGCAAGAAGAAGCCGGCGAGAAATGGCGCGCCGGTGACGCCGCCAAATCCCTGCGTTTCTTCATGCGTGCTATTACAACCTATGACCAGGGTCTAGGCAAGCATCCTACGTCTTTTGATCTGGCATATAACAAGTACGTTCCCACGTTTCCATAACTAATCTGGGTAAATACATGAGGAACTAACGACTGGCAGAGCTCGCGTTCAATATGAAGTCACCCAACATCCCAAATTGGCCGCTCAATTGCAGGCTCCCCTACTCCAGGCGTTGCAGGCCGCATTGCAATCGCATAAAGATGCCTTGACCTTGGATCAAGAGAATGCAGACGTCTTGTTCAACACCGGCCAGGTGCTCACTAGTTTGGCCGAGATCGTCTCCGATATCAAACATCCCAGCGACCAGCAGCTCACGCAAGCTGTTCAATGTCTTCAGGAGGCTCTTGAGCTCTTCCAGCGTTGTTTCGCGGTGCAGGAACTTCGCTTTACCGAAATGCAGGAGGAGATCAAGCAGATGGAATTTGGTGGCATGCAGGCCCCAGATGTCCAGCAGCAGCAACCAGAACCGGAACCGCAGTCTGATGCTAATGACGACGCTGCTGAGGATACCCCAGAGCAATGGGCCGCCGTGGTTGAACCCGTGACCAAAGACACCCTAGTTGATACTGCAGTGGCACAACTCGAAGCCCTCACTACCCTCTGCAATTTGCTCACTTTCAACCCTGGAGACGGTCTTGCCTGGGTTGAAGAGTATTCCTCCGATCTCGTTCAGAACAGAATGCCGGCGTATGTGGAGGGATCTAGTAGAGAATATGAGGCGACCGTAGCCCGCGCCAAATTCATCTGCGCCTTGACAGAGGTCATTTACCGAAGTGGCCGGGTCGAGGTAGAGACATATCACCAGGAAATCACTCGTGCTTTTGGCCCTGAGCTAAATCTATCTGCTGATCCGGAAGGCCTCTGCAGCAAAGCGGATGCTCACATGTCGTTCAACACTGCACTTGCAGACCTCCCTCCCACGCATGATCCAGAAGCATTCAAGAAATCATTGGTCCTGCGATGGAAATCCCTATCCACTGCCTTGGACGCCCTGACAGCAGCCTCTAAGTTGCCAGATGCCGACAACCTCCCCAAAATCCACATTGCGAGAGGCGACGTGGAATTGAACCGATGGAGACTCGGATCGGCCCCGTGGGAATATGCCATGGCCCAGCAAAACGGATCCCTCCTTCTTCGAAACGCGCAGACATACTACCGCGGCGCAGCGGCTTTGGCCAGACGAGATGGAGCAGCAGAAGAAACGCGCGACGGAACGTGCAAAGAAGCCTTCGCGGCAGGATTGGAGGGTCAGAAGGACAAGCTTATGCAGCTCAGAAGGGCCGCACCAAAGGAGTTGTTGGCGGTGGCGGAGGACATGGTGGATGATGGCCTTGCAAGCCCCATAGAATTAGAAGCTTTGCTGTCGTCATAAAGCAAGAAAAGGCGAACGAAATAATGCAAAAAGGTTTTCCAATGCTTGTCCAGGTGTTCCGTAAACCCTTAGATCTCAGTTCTGCCCTTTATCTCCTCATCCATCTGTATTGTATCTTGCCGCAAATCATTCTCTTTGCTATATTGCGTCGCAGCAGCAGCAGCGCCATCGAGATCATCCACAACCGACTCGAGACTCAACATCAGATTCTCAATCTCCACCCTCTGACCCTGAATCTCCTGCGCCAGAGTAGCATTCTCCGCATTCGTAGTATCAATCTTCTCATTCAAATTCGACTGCGCCTCCTCCAAAAACGGAGTCAAATGCGCCTGATACAACTGTTCCGCGCCTAGAGTATGAGGTCTACCGCCGTCAGCAACCGCACACTTCATGAAAGCAGAAACAAAGCCAAAAACATACGCAACATTCTTCCCTCCTCCCTCCCCCTCCTGCATCTCATCATCCCCATTATCCCTCCTATACCTCGCCTCCCCCACCAACCGATCCAGCTCATTCAACTGTCTCACCGCCTCCCGCTCCAGCACGATATCCTCAAACTCCGCCTTCGCGCTCTCCTCCAGCTTCGCATTCAATTGTCTCCACACGCTTTCCAGACTAGCTGGGACATGTTTCGCGGGCGTCGGGAAGCAGCTGGAAAAATTTGAGTAGGAGTTTGCGCGGAGGGTGCGCGCGAGGGCTTGCTCGAAGACTTGTTGGAGACGCGACGCGCGGGGGCCCGGGGTGAGAGGGACGGGGGCTGGTGGGGGTGGGGATGGGGAGGCTGGTCTTTGGGGTTGGGTGTTGGCATTTTCGGTGCTGTTGTTGTTGTCTGCCATTATTTCTTTTTGGGAGCTTGGCAATGTGACTTGGTCGAGGAGTGGTGGGATTGATTGTTGATTGTTTCGGTGTTGATCTACGAACGGTATTGTTGATAAGAAGTATCATGTGATCTTATCTGATGGAGTGTAGAGAGACTTGACAAGTAAATTATGTCGCTATTCGAATAACACAGCAAAAATATTAAAACACTATCCGTAGCTCATAACATCCATCATGATCCGATCAGAGTGATTATCTAAACCGTCAATTCCTGCGTGCTATCGCTCCGAAATGCACCGCGAGATCCCCTCCCATTGCTTATCACACCGCTAGGAAACAGCCTGATCTTGATCCAATCCATCGATGGTACTGTGCAGTATGCTCGAAGATCGCATATTGCCGTCTTGAACACCGGCCACGAGATAGACACGTATATAAGGCTATTCCAGAATCCCTGCAGCGGAAGGACGAAACTGGAAACGTAGTTCAAGCCAAAATTAAAAGAGTCCGGATGAGCCCATGCATACACTCGGTTAGCAGTCAATGGCGCCTGTACAGTTCATTAGTATTTACCTCATGAATCAACATATAATCGGGGAGAGAAACTGACCCATGTAACCAACAAGGCAATGAAAAAGAGCAGCGCATATTTTGTATACGCCCAAGCAGCCGAGTTGGCTTCGGCCACCATCGCATGGCGCTGAGGTGCTGAGTCCAATAGTTCATTTTTGATTGACTTCAATGTAGTAGTGGGCCCACTCAGCTTCTCAAACGCTCCTCCGGCCTCGACGCTGACCGAATACGGACTGTACGGAACAGTTTTAAACGGTCTCTGCAGTCGGCTGCCAATACTGTCACGGGCAAGATTAGGGATTCGAGTCGCAGCGATTGCCGATTCAATCGTCACTTGGGTTTCTGCCACTTTGGTAAAAGAGGAGGGTTCGAATGGGTTTCCGATTTCAAAATTGGAGTCGACTGAGCCGTCAAAATCACGCAGTTGCCGTCGTTTCTGGTAAATGGCCTTTCCGGCGCGCACATAGATGACAAGGGTTATAATGATGATCAACCAGACAGGGCCGTAGAACATTGCGATGCGCAGGAAATCCCACTGTGGCGCAACCCAGCACCAGAGCTAAAGAATGTGTTAGGCAAAGCAAGAAAGGAATGTCGATTCCAACATGTTAGGAAATGTGCATCTCCACTTACGACAGCGGATCCATACACCTTGCCGCGGTCCTTGGTCTCTATAAAAAAGTAGGTAAATGCCGGAATGAACGGCAGGCCATAGCAGCACACCAGATATTTCCACTCGAGCCGTCGTAGTTGTTCCAAGTCGTATTTGCGAAAGAAGGTCAGGTAGACATTGCATGCCATGGCAATAGCCCACAGAGCATCGGCGGGCATGAACCTATACAACAGATTACGGTTAGACAAGAAACCGGAAGCTTGCAACAAAGCAACAAGGACACCTCAACTCACCACTGGATCATAAACGCCTGGAATCGACACAAACAACTATTAGCCCCCGCTTGGATGCCCGACTGAGAGACCATGGTCGCAACGTTGGTCATGAGATTGCCCCATGAAGCATAGAAAACCAACCGATTGATCGGTTTACGAAACGAACTCGACGCAAGAAAGGTCGTGACGATTATGCATGTTCCCAGGAGAGAAATGGCAGAGCAGATACGCTCTGTGACCGAGATGGCAAACAGCTCCTGCGTTGCGAGTGGCATGGCGTCATGATTGATCAGAACGAGGAGAAAGGAGACATCCCAGGGAGATAAAACAAAAGAGAGAAATAGCAAGAGAGAAGATAGATGTACAAATAAGCAGCACGCCTCATTTTACCTCCCCTTGGCTGTCACCTGTCACCTCTAAAAGCGCGCGGCTGACTCTTTACCGGACTAGAAAAGGATGATATTCACGTTTCAGAGTCTAAAGTGGTTTCAGTGAGCCACCAGGGAAGTCTTTTTTTTTTTTTTTTTTGGGTCAGTCAACATGAGCATCAGCTTACATGCGGGAAAAACAACAAAAACGAAGATACGAGAGCCTGACTCGTGAGAAACAATGGTCAACCCTGCAGCACATGTTAATCTGAACCAGTAGGAGTCTCGCGAGGCCGAATCGCCGGAATGGATGGATCTCGCATGTATGGGCATCGTCGTGCTCCGTGCAGGGGCATACACATTGGCCATTGTGGTCGACCGTTTGAGGATACACGGGTGCTATACTAAACCATCCATAGTTGTACTCGGCTATCAGATAAGCCGAACATAGCGTCTTTCTAACAAAACAATAAGATCTAAAATAGAAAAAACTCCGAGGTGTGCCCAAAATCTCGATCCTATACCGACTGATACGTCGGAGGTTTTAGCTATGAAACAAGCCCAGTAGTTTCATATCCATGGCAATTCTTATTGATCTTCGTTGGACCCCGGGTAGAAAACCAAAAAAGGGAAATAAAGAAAAAAGAATCTCGTATAAGGCGGTAGTAGCATTATTCGAATCATATCGTTCTTTGGGGTATAACGCCATGCTTTCCCGGTTACTCTAAAAATATCAGACGTCATCATACTCATTATGCTATTCAAGGTCGAGATCATAAGTGGAACAAGAAAAGAAAGTAAAAACAGAACTAATCGAAAAAATAATGCGCTGCGAAAGACGAGGATTAAGGAAGTTAATATGGCTGCTGAGGTGGCATCATCCCATATGCACCCATCATTTGCTGTTGCTGTTGTGCTTGTTGCTGCTGGAACTGCAATTGAGCAAGATCGTGGAACCATGGATGTTGCAGGGCGTCGTTTGCGCTAATACGAAGCTCCGGTCGAAGTTGCAGCATCCGGTTTAGTATGTCCAAGCCAAGCGGGTCGATCTGCGGGATAATCAAGCCAAGGTCCTGAGTCGCATAAACCTGGTAATTAGGCTTATACTCCGGGAGCTGCGAAATGCCGGGCCAAGTGCGTTCCGAAGGGGTCCCCATTAGCCGAAAGATCTTTAGTAGCTGGTCTTCGTTGGTTGTTCCCGGAAACAGAGGGCGGCCGGTGTACATTTCCGCCATGATACAGCCAGCGGACCAGATATCGATGCTCGTGTTATACGTCCGGCTACCCAACAGAACATCCGGAGCTCGATACCACAGCGTGACGACTTCATTCGAAAATGTATTGACGGGAATGCCAAAGGCCCGGGCCAACCCGAAATCCCCCAGTTTTAACTGTCCCCGCTTGTTGATCAAAAGGTTTTGAGGCTTGAGGTCACGATGCAAAACGCGGTTATCGTGGCAGAATGCAATTCCCTTGAGCAGCTGGTACATGAACGACTTGATGGTAACGTGGTCCAACTGGCCGCGTTCGGTCCGCGTATCCATGTACTTCTTCAAATCCCGGTCCATGAACTCAAAAACGAGCATCAACTTATTTTCCGTGTGGATCACGTCGTAGAGTGAGACGATACTCTCGTGCTTGAGTTCCTTCATCAACGAGATCTCGCGAATGGCCGTCGACGGTGTCCCTTCCTCCGAGTCTAAATGAATTTCCTTCAACGCGACCAGTTCCCCAGTTTGACGATTCCGCCCTTTGAACACCTGTTCCCCATGTGCGTCAGCAGAGCGTCCAAATTCGGGATAGAGGGCGAGGGAGGGGAGCCGAAAGAGGGCGATCGCGAAGGACAAAAGAGTGGATTCAACGTACAGTAGCATAGGTACCTTCTCCCAGCTAGACCAAAACATCAGTTAGAATAAAAGATTCTAATGTAATCCAATAGCGATATATAGAAGTACACACCTTTTCCAGCTGCTGGAAGGAGCTGGGTTGTTGTCTGTCCATGGCTGGTGATGATGCTGGATGCGACGATAGCTGATTATGGGCCTCTTTCGTAGAGCTGAGTATGTCGTAAAAGAAAAAACGGGAGAGCAGCAAGAATAATTGAGGTTCTCTCTGATCCTTTGTTTCTTTTCTCTTCTTCTTGGAATTAAACAACGGGTTGCGATGGTTGGAAGGAGTCAGGTCTGGAGCCCCGCGGGACCGCAAAATGAGCGGCGGCAAAGGAAACACGCCCGTTAGATCCGCCGCGGCGCCTACTGTATTCTATTCAGCTTTTTATAGTAAAGGAGATGTATTTTACGTTGTTTATTTAATTTTTATCGCTGTGGATATTATTGCTATGACCAACCACGGACTATTTGACTACTGTTCTTAAACAAATTCGCATGATTGATGCAAGGATGCGCCTCATAGTGTAGCCCTCGTAACGCGGGATGAAGTATATTCACATGCCAAGGATTTCCTCTAGTAAGAAGATTGTCTGTATGGCTTTCATATATATTTCTGGCCTATATTTGACCGCTTAATGGAGGTAGCTGAGCCACAATTGACGGCAGGAGGTTTTCAGATAGAAGGCTGCACCGGACATGCTGCAATTCAACAAGACCCTCATGCTGAGGAGCCCCGAAGATCAGAGATTCATTCCGCACACCACCAACGTTTATGATACCGATAGGCATGCCTCTCTTATAGGCCCGTTCCACCAACCTCCACGCGGAAAAAGTAGCGAGGCTACTTCCAAGAACTAAGAGCCTACCAGCATCATCAATGGCTTCTTCAGCGACTGTTTTGACGGTAGGATCGATGTTTTCTCCAAACATGATGACGGCCGGCTTTAGAATTCCAGCATTCGAGGTCGGCAACCACGCGCCATCACTCTCAACCTCCACCCGGGTTTGTGTACTGTCCTTGGGTTGAGGTTGTTTCTCCAGACATGTCGGGCAAGATGGATACCGAAACGTGGAATAGGGCGCTTCAGCCAGGTCGACATCACCATCGGGGTTGAGTTTCAGACCCTTTTGCCGCTGCTCTTGTGGATTATCCGTATCCAGCGCACCAATATCCACCATCTTTGCCAAGAACTCGGCCCAAGCAGGATTGAGTCTTTCGAGAGACTTCTGGAACTCTTCTCGAGAGAACTGATTCTGACAAGTAGTGCAGACAACAGACCTCAGGTATCCATGGAGCTCGATTGTGGGGAGCTCCGGGTGGGCAAAAGAATGGAATGAATCGACATTCTGCGTCACCACAGAGCTGAGGTATCCCTTCGCCCCAAGATCTTTAATTGCCCAATGTGTCGTGTTCGGTTTCGCTTTCTGGAGTCCCGGCCACCCGACAAAGCTCCGGGCCCAATACCTCTTGCGTGATTCATGCCGTGTCACGAATTCGTGATAGTATATCGGTCGATAAGTCTTATTCGTTATATACGTGCCATTTTCGCCTCGATAATCCGACAGACCGGATGCTACCGATATACCGGCACCTGTTAACAAAACCGTTTGGGAGTTTCTTCCCACATCGATGCCGCGCAGATGTGGCGACGGCGCGGCGGTTAGAAAGGACGTGATGGCATCAATTGCTCCGGCAATGGTACGGGCAGAGGGAGGTGTGATAATCGCCGGAGGTAATGGGCCAGTAAAAGGAATTCTAATCGAGGGCGTCGTCATTAAGACCCATCGTTGGTTCCGACACGCTGGAAAGAGGAGCTATTGAGACAGAGCTATAAAGGGCTATTTTCGGAGAGACAGGAATAGTCTCATGCGATCGCAGAACCGAATCAACTCATCAAACAGACCGTCAAAACCTGAACAGAAAATGCGACACAGCCAGTTTCAATCTCCAGTCAAGAACGAGTCGAAGATAATCGTCAAATGACTAAGACGTGGTGACGTCACATGACCGAAGAGTAACCACGTGAATTTTATGCATGTCAATCCAAGCACATGCAGATCAACAGGAGCTCTCTTTCTCTTCATATTCGATGATTAACACAGCTTTATATAACTAATGAAAGCTTATTTGTGTGTTGGTTCCAAAATGTTAATTGCAAATATTAGGGCAATGGGTGCCAAGACAAAGGCAGAGATCCAGACGTCATTCTCCAATCGCTTCAGAGATTGACGGATGGGGCAATTAATTCCATCTCCAGATTTTCCGACATCACCTTCCAGACTTCAACATTAACTATACCATCACATACTCACATACTAAGCGGTCATGTTTCCCTTACAAGCTGCGAATCTAGATTTGGATGCGCTGAGTGGGATCTGCGGGTGAGTCGCTTCCTTCGAAACTATGAAGAAAGCTAACAGTCATATCTAGCTCAATCTCCATCGCCTGTTGGGTCGTTGTCTTCTCCCCTCAGATCGTCCAGAACTTCCGTCAAGGCTCAGCTGATGGCCTTTCGCTCCTGTTCCTTGCCATTTGGCTGGCCGGCGATGTATTCAACATCCTGGGTGCCGTCCTGCAGGGCGTCTTGCCGACTATGATCATGCTGGCGGTATACTACACTTTGGCAGATATTGTTCTCTTAGGGCAGTGCTTCTACTACCGAGGATTCACACTGCGCGATGACCCATCTGCGCGTATTACTCGGCCTGAACGTGACGACCCTGAAGAGAATGCGGCATCAGCGACGGAGCGGACGGCGTTACTTTCTCCTCATCACCACGCGCAAGACCAGTCGAGCAGAGCTCCAGGTGAAAGGGGACATTCGTTCCGCGACTCCATCCATCCTCCTTCCGTGGACGCGACGCACTTGTCGCCCGCAACACCTTTGGTCGAACCATCCCCCGATATAGTCCGGCCTACTCGAAACGTTTCCACCCTTCAGAACATCGCCTTCAACGTCACCGCCGTTGCACTCGTTTGCGCTGCTGGCGTATTGGGCTGGTACGTCAGCCCGAAGAACAAAGCGCCAAAGTCTCCCGACAGCGAAAACGCAGCCCTCAGTTTTGATACCTTGGGCCAGGTATTTGGATACCTGTGCGCAGTGCTCTACCTGGGCTCGCGTCTCCCCCAACTCCTTCTCAACTACAAGCGCAAGTCTACCGAAGGCGTTTCCTTGCTCTTCTTCCTATTCGCCTGTATCGGGAATCTGGCCTACGTTCTCTCGATTTTCGCATACTCACCTGTTTGTGAGGGTGATTCATATGAAAAGACTGGTCATTGTCAGCCTGGGGAAGCCGGGGCGCTGTATTGGCGGTATATACTTGTGAATCTGTCTTGGTTGATTGGGAGCTTTGGAACACTGTTGCAGGACATGGCCATTTTCACTCAGTTCTTTTTGTATAAGGACAACGAATACGCTTCATGATATCAATCTTTTTAGGGGATACGGATAACGAAAAGTTTATGATGTACAATATTCTTGCTTTTTATTCAATAAAACGTTCTTGGAGAGGTATTAAAATAGGAAATATGCCTTGGCTATTAGTACATCCCGCTGAATGCAATAGATCGTGAACTCCGTAAATCGAAAAAGTACTCTATCCTTCCAAGTGGATTTGGTCGCATCCAGTCTAATCACTAGGCGGCCGAGCCTCAACCTTACCCTTACCAACTTCACCCCAGTTCGTGCTCAATGAAGTTCCCTGGCTCTCAACATAACTCTTTGTCATAGCACGACGGGTATCCGGGTCCGCGCTGGCATATAGCTTCTTAAAGAACCCATCAACTGCATCGCCACCGCCAAAATCAGAATCAACAGACTCCGCGCCATCAGACTCATTCCCAGACCCATCCTTCCCGGCCTCCTTCTTTTTATCCTTCTTGGACTTGGGCTTCTTGTCAAGCGACGACGCAACCTTATCCCAGTCTTTAGCGCCATGGCGAGATGAGGTTGGGTAGGAGGGGCCCTTGTCGGTCGTTGGCTTTGAGTCTGTAGCGGCTTGGCGATCGGCGAACTTGACGTTTGTCGCGGATGCTTCGAGAGCGTTCCATTTCTGGCCTGGGGTTTGCTTGCGCAGGGTTATTTCGATCTTGGTGGACATCACGGAGACCTTGGAGGTGGAGGGGTCGATCGTTGCGAAGAATGGGTCGAGGGTGAAGTCGTAGTCTGTGCCGGAGGGGAGGGGGAATTGGAGGGACAACTGTGGCCGTCGTAGTTAGAAGCTGGCTCATTTGAAGACCAACGAAGAGGTGAAAGCGACTTACAGAGCCATCTTTGAGATCAGTAGCAACACTGTCCTTCGCAATTCCCTTCACGTAGAGTGTAACAACGACCGAATCGTTAGATTGGTACCACTCATGCCGAATCTTCTCAGGCACTGGTATAGCCGAAGGAGTCGCAGTAGAAGGTGCACTGGCTGCTCCGTTCTTGTCTGTCTTAGCTGCGTCTTCGCTCTTCTGCCCAGCCCCCGAAACGTTCTCCTCAGCCTCCGTCTTCCCAGACTTAAGTGCCTCCAACTGTGCCTTGAGCTCCTTCTCAGTCGGAACCCAGACATCACTCGGATACTCCTTCACCGAAACAACACCCTTTTCATCCCCCTCACCCAGCTTATTCAACCGTCCCTTAACCTTAGCCACCCAAATCGGCAACTCTTGCTCATACCCATTCTTCTTCGCAGCGCCCCCAGCACCCATAGCATCCCTAACTTCCTCCTCCTTCCCCTTCCCCTCCACAGCAGCACCACCACCACTAGTCTTCTCCTGAATCATCTCAAACACAAACCCCGCATCCCCAAACCTCTCAAGCTGATACAACGCAACCCCACGCCTCATCTGCGCAGACAGAATAAGTTCGCGCTTGCCACGCTCCCGCGCAAGTGTCAAGGCGGTTTCAGCATCGCGGAGGGATGCGGTGGATTTGGGGCCGCCATCTGCGGCTTTGACGCGCGAGTAGGCTGTTGAGCGTTTGATGTAGTAGGCTGGGGCGCGGGGGAGCTCGACGAGGGCTTGGGTGAAGTGTTTGATGGCGCTGAGGGTGTCGGAGGTGGAGAGGGCTTTGTCGCCCTGGGATGCAGCATTCATGGTGTCTGGTTTGGTTTATGGGTGTTGTGTCGCGTTCGAGGAGTAGGATTGTAGTCGGCTGGTTTGGCTGGTAGGTAGATTCTCCCCGCAGTCAGGTAGCTAAGGTTGAAATATTAATCAGCTCGCTGCTGGGAGTTAGAAAATAAGTAGAAGGTTGTGGGAATCTACCTGGACAAAGAAACAAACAATTGCAAAATTAGAAGCTCTTTCACTGCAGCTATCCGCAGCTTGTGATTCCATGACTTTCTGTTTCGCGGAGAACCCACGTGACTTTTCTTCTCAAAAGGGAAATGTAATGAATGAATGAAGTGAGTTAGACTATTCAATTAATATGGTACTTAGATATAATTACAATTATTACTTCTCTATCTTACTTCCATACCTCCCTCATATGCCCGTTGCGAAACTAAGGCCGTCTATATCAGTTCCTCGTTGCCAAACTTCCGGCTGTAGAGACCCAAAGCCCGAATAGGCCAGTAGAGCTTGTAGTTAGGGTAGGAAATCATGCTAAAATAAGTCAGCGTCATTAAATCAACTATCAAAACATATGGAAGCAATGAATACGTACCATGACTGGTTGAATACACCTTCAACAGCTTCTTGCAACCACTCTCCACTCGACTGCTGCCGTGACATCAGCAGCTTCATGGCCTTGTGCAGCGGCTCCTTGTCCGGATAGTCCGCCTCCATAAGCGCAAGGCATGCCCAAGCAGTTTGGACAACCTGCGAGTTCTCGTGGTGGGTGTAAATGTGTCTTTCGGAGCTGAGGTAGGACTCGCCCCATCCTCCATCCTCCATCTGCTTGGAGAGAAGGAATTCGCAGCCACGACGAGAGAAGTCGCTGTTCTCGTATGTCTCGCCGATACTGGCAAGACTTTCCAGAGCGAACATGGCGGCGTACGTGAAGCAAATACCCCAGGAACCGTACCAGCTTCCGTCTGCCCTTTGCACGCGTTTGATATACCGGACCGCCTTCTGCTTCGCGGCTCTGATTTCATCGGCCCGATAATCGGGATAATACTTGCTAAACAACGAAAGCGCGGTGACAGAGGCGGTAGTACATTCGGGATAGTCGTAGCCGATCATGATCCCTCCGAAGACTTCGGCAGCATTGAGCCACTCGAGTTTGGTAGAGCCACGGGTGGTTTCGTATTCGGTGAAGCCACCAGACGGGTTCTGCATCAGCAACAAGCAATCAACACTGTCCTTCAGTCGATCGACAGAGATCAGCTTCGGGTAGCTGTGCATCTCTTGAAGTTGGATTGTGGATCGCAGACCCTCCGCCGTGCAGTCGCTGACCGTATAGCCCTGGGTCTTGGTACTAAAGGGCCATGCGCCTTTTCTGTGTTGCCGGTAGCATTTATCTTGGTCCGGTACGTTCTCCCGCATCTGGTGGTCCTCGAGAAATTCCAGAGCCTTGGTAAGCATTGGCCGCCACTTGGGGTCGTCTGCGAAGCCGGCGACAACGATGCACTGCGTGATGAAAGCCGTGTCCCACACCTGGACACCGTTGGTTCCATTGGCCAGCATTCCCTCGTTCTTCACCCACATGTAGTCATGCAGCCGCTCTCGGTGGCGGCGGACAGAGTAGCTATCCGGCCCGTCATGAAGGTAGCATGCGACCATGTTCATCGGGTTACTCACGGGAGCCAGACCCGAGTAATCAGTGTTCTCATCTTCCATCCGAATCAACTCCCACGACCAATCCTCAGCACGCTTAACAATTGCTGGGTGTCGGAGGTAGGGGTTCCAGACTTTCACCAGGACCTGGTTGAGTGTGTTCAACAACCAAGTTTTCGGGTAGTAGTTGTCAGCCTCGTGAATTGAGTTACGATGGGCTGCGAAATCGATAGAGTCATAAGGTTGGGTGTACAACTCTTCTCGGAGCTGTTTCGTTAGCGGGGTGACAGGATGAGAGAATTTCTTAGACCACAGATAACCCATTGGCAAGAAGACCTGGCGGATATGAATCCACCAACGCCAAGGGGCAAATGGAATCCAGTCAGGAAGTAGCCTACACTCCGTCAGTAAGTCATATCCCGGAGAGGGAAACAAAGGAGATGACGGACCAGATCTCAGGAGGAACTGGATTGACACAGTCCCAATTCATAACACCAAGAACACTGAGCCAGAACTTGGACCAGTGGGGCCCGTAAACGGCACCGCCAAACTTGTGCAACAGACCACGCGCCTTGATCATGCGAGGATCTTCCTCGTGAGCACCGACCAGACGGAGCGTGACATAGTTCATGCTGGTACCGAAAACCGAGCTGTGGCCTTCAATGTGCAGACCCCAGCCTCCATCGTCCGGGCTCTGACGGGCAAAGAGATAGCGCCTAATCTCCGTCGCATACTCCGGAGGAATTGGTGTGTTTGTAACATAGTAAGTAATGATGATACCCGGCAACAAGAACATTGGACCGCCGTATTCGCAAGCCCAGTTACCAGGGTCTAGCTGCAGACTGGAAAAGAACTGCAAGCCATTCTCTGCTGCTTGCAAAGGAGTCTTTGCAGCTGGCAGATCCGGAACTTCCTAAATGCACGTCAGCATGCATTGAGCATGAGTTTGGGGCATTTAAAGTACCGTGGGAAGACCAAGGAAGTATTTGTCCGCCACAGACTGAGGCCACTTCTCATTTTCTTCATCGTTTTCCAAATAATGCCATGTCTGGCGACCACGATCATCGAGCAATCGCCATCTCGAGTAGTCGGTTTTGAGATCTCCGTTCTCGTCGGGGGTCAAATGGCCCTGAGCATCCGTCCTCCACGGTCCGATGTGATCGGCCGCCATTATTTCTGCTTTCAGTGTTGATGTCTATGCTGAAACGCCTAGAAAGATAGCAATTGAAGTGAAATGAAGAATAGAGACAGAAAAAGACAGGAGCAATGGGTCTAGGAGAACATAAATGTGTTGATGTCGTCGCTTCTTGTTGACAGCGGTGTGCTTAGTCATCAGAGGCATGTGATAACTAACTAGTTAACTAGTCAACTAGTCTGCATACATTCAGAGGCTGCTGCATTGTGCAACATATTGAACAGGAAGTTGCTTGAAATTGGATAATAGACGGGAATTGACTATATTTTGACTATTGAGCTTGGCCCGTAGCGAGGAACTGTCATGTGTTTTGAGGTTGAGCAGCCATGCTCCATACATGGAGATATATAGTTCTACAGTAGTCATATTTTAACGAACCATATGGATACTAACTAGTATAATGCTAAAGAAACATAAAAAGCAAAGAAAAAGAGAATGGACCAATAGTTGTTGCTATCTTTAGCGAGCCCAATACATATTCTCTAATATTCTCTGATATCTTTCATAATCAGCCAACTTCACATTTTCTCCCTTCCTCTCATCCCATCTCTCCATGCCAACTTGTCATATTACTATTACCCCAGCATCATGGGAACCGTTTTAATGGCAGATACACTGGAAATCACAGACTCACCAACATCCAACCATAACCAGACACCTCAGAGCCAGATCCAAGACTACATCGACAACACCTTAACAGCAGCCCTCGCAGAACTCGATTCGCCAGACGGAAACCCAGCCATAACCCTGAAACGAAGATACAAGAAAGGCGCTTTCTTCATCAATCCCGACAACGGAGCTCTCGAGACGAGCGAGACGGAAACACAAATCAGCTACACTTGGCCTGGTAGGGACAGACATGAAGCGTGGAGGTTTAGTATGGCACCTGGTGCCTTGCGTTTGTATCCCATTGTCGCGATACTGATATTTATTTGCTATAGCGGTCGTCATTCGAATCCTCGAGGCTATTGCACAGGCTATCGAGGGTGGGTTAGTGGTTTCCAAGAGGTATTGACCTTGCTTCGCTTCAAACCAGCAGTGGGGCCAGACTGGGTTACTGAGAGTGTGGCAGAGACATCTATTACAACGATCCCACCTGCTTTGGTTCACAGAGAGTAGTTGACATGGTGGTTGATGATATTGCTCATACAATTGGCGTGGATCGAGCGGCGTTGAAAGTGGTACGTGCTTTCGACAGCTTCTAGTGACGAGCTAACAGAACCTAGGAAGCAGCCGCAAAAGGACTGGTTACAGGTTATTATCGTTTGACGACTTCATCGGACAAAGTTATAGATGCCCGGTTCACGACGAATGTTGGTTAAGATATCCAGGTGAACTGAGATTGATACTAAATGATGCAGGACGTGCTTATACCAAGAGCTGAAGACATCAAAGAGATCGACATGTCGGACGTTAAATGGATCTTGATACTGGAAAAAGAGGTACGCAACTCGACTTCCCGTACGACTTCCGCGCTCAACATGAACAGGCCGTATACCGCAGACTCGCAAGGAGCAGTTATCACACAAGAGCTGCAGCAGGGAAAGGGATTATCGTCACAGTAAGCAAAGCATACCACACCTGCCGGCTCGGACTGACAATGGTTCCAGGGCAAAGGATATCCAGATCTCAGCACACGAGCCTTCGTCCGTCGACTATTCGACAGCAGTTTTTGTGGTCCTGACACTCGCTTTTACGCCTTGGTCGACAACGACCCCGACGGCATGGCCATAATTTCAACCTACAAATTCGGATCCAGGGCACATGCACGCGAGAACAGCAAGCTCAACACCCCCGAGTTGCAACGACTTGGACTCTGTACGTCCGACGTCGTATCCGGGGCAGATTCGCTGGGAGACGATGCCTTCATTTCCTTGACCCCACGAGATAGGAGGAAGGCTGTCGCCATGTTGAACAATAGCCCGGTTTGGGCAGTTGACGGACCTGAGCCAGAATGGCGCGCAGAGCTGCAGCAGATGCTCATGCTAAATCTGAAGGCTGAGACGGAGATTCTTTACCAGCGAGAGGGTGGATTAGAAGGATGGATTGATCGGAAGATGGCTGCTTCTCTCGAGGATAAATAGTGATGAACATGGTCTGGAACTAAACAGAGTACTGAGAGGTAATGTCTATTCTATTTTACATTATCAGCACCCGCACTCAAGAAGAGAAGCCATAAAAATCGTTCCTCATCATATTGCCATAAAACAAAGGAATAAAAACACACCTCATACGCCAGCAAAGTCGATCAACGACCCTGCACCCATCAGACCCACGCTATGCGTATTATACCGAGTATAAATATACATCACAACTCAGGCATTTTCCTTCAAAAACCAATTCCTTACAACCCTAACCCCTTCCTAACCTCCTCCTTCACCTTCCTTTCATACTCAGCCCTCCGTTCTCTCCACACCTTCGCCGCTTCGACATTCGCCGGACTCTCGTCGTTTGGTTCCGCGAGCATACTCATAACCGAGATCAGGATCTTTTCGACACTTTGGATAGGAGACCACCGTTCTGAGGCGTGTTCGTAGTGATTCGGGTCGTCGCCGGGAGGGTGGAGGATGGATATACACACTGTTCCGTTGGGGTAGACTGCACAAAAATCACCAGTTAGCATCTGTACTTATATCACGCCACTGAACTATTCCTATCTCAGGGAGATAAGGTAAAAGAGAAATACCATTCGGATGCCACACCCCACCCCCAACAAACTTCATCGTCGGCGGACTCAACGGATAATCCTTCGGAAACTTGAGCTCGGCCGCGAAAATTCCTCCCTCGAATGGTGTGCCCTCGGGGCCTTGGATGAGTGCTTCCCAGTGGTACATGTCATCTTCTGTGACGGGGCCTGCGGTGATGCCGTCGGGCGGGTTGGTGGAGAGGTTTTTGTATTCGTGGAAGAGGCGTTTTTGCGCGACGGAGGACATGGTTGTGGCGGTGTTTTGGGAGTAGTAGGTGAGGAGAGTGGGTTTTTGTATGGTCTTCAATGGGGTAATTGCAATGGAGAGGTGGTGGATGTTGCGGAGATTCCGAGGCGGTGGGGAGAGGCGACGTTGGTCTATGGGAGAGTACAAGTAGGATTTCAGGAACAAACAAACAATAAAATGGAAAGATCATTCTGAGCCAAGTGACCGCTTATATATACTGTCAAAGAATAAAATTTATGATCATGTTCCAAACAATACATTGGATTGGAGCGGAATATTTCCGATATGGTACAAGTATACAACGGCTAACCATCAACGCCAACGCATTTTTGGTATCGTACAATAACAATCAACTATATACTTATATCCCTGGTATACAGAGGCGATGCCTTAGAACCAGTCGTCCCCGCCACCATCACCTCCACCATCACTCCACGGGTCCTCATCCCAAACATCTTCATGTTGCTCTTCAGCCCAGTGATCTCCATACGGACCAGGTTGACCCGGCAGCGGGGACTGATCCATGGAGGATGGCGGGGGTTGTTGATCGGGAGATACGTCTTGCGCATACGGGTCACCCATGCCTCGTTGCATGGCTTCATACCCGGCCATTGCGCCGGCACCTTCAGCCATCCCGCCAGCAGCGCTGGCTCTACCAGCAGCTCCCGCGGCTCCTGTGGCTGCCTCGCCCACTGCACCGGCTTCTCCTGCAGCGGCACCACCGGCAGCACCGCCCGCAGCGGCGTCGCCACCCATACCGGGGATCCAGAGGGGCATGAAGCCAAAACCTCCACTACCGCTATGCCGACTGAAGTAGTCAAAGTCCACACTCACGGCCGTAGCTAGCATCACTGCACGCTGGTCGAGGCTCATGCCTGTGGCGACGTCAGTCTGTGTGGCGGCTGTCTCTGCCTGACTGAGTGAAGCGGAATCCATGCGCAAAGCGTAAACACCAGTGTCAGTGAAAAACTCGCGAGCGAAACCGGCGAAATCGCGGTTGACCGATCCAATCAACTTGTTGTCTGCCGAGCGTAGCGCAAAGTCCCATGACAGGAAAGGCTCATCCACGTAGGAAAATTGGTTGAACTCTCCTTGTTCTTGACCAGACTCACCACTGTGGGTTAATTGCATTTGTTGCGCTTGCGATAGTCCGGAGTCAGCAAGTGGCAATATCTCGGTTCCCATGTTTGTTGATGCGTCCGGAGATGGATGGTAGGTAAAGAGGTTGTATTTTCGTCGCAATGGCGCCCACTGTTGTTGTGCCTCCCCAACCACATGCATGTTTTCAATTCCAAGAGGCGAGACTCTAGCATTAGATCCCCCGCTTGCCTGGACTAGTGACCCTGGCGAAATTGTCTGAAGAGCAGTCGAAGACGAATGGGCGTTTTTGGCGATATCAAAAGGATCATAGACTCGAATACGGGAATTGATGTAGGAAAACGGACGGTGGAACTAGAAAGCATTAGCCTTGAGAGGTAGCTACAACGGACATTTAGAGTCCTTACCCTGAGTACTTCATTCTCATGCCGGTCAAAAACATGCGTCACGAAAGAGCGATGCGTCCGGAACCATTGCCGGGCCATCGTACTGCCCAAGCCTTTCTCTTGCTCTGCCATGTATCCCACATGATTCCCATTCGCATCCATAATCACATATTTATTTGCCTGTTCAAATCCACTTTTCACGGAGACCGACTGTCAGCCCAGACTCCGTTTGTTGCTCTGTTGGTGTCCACTCACATCATCGCATTCATCAACTCCAGCTGTCTCTGCACGACCAAGCCCGAATTCGCCAATAGCCTTGTAGCAGGGTGATTCTCTTTGAGCACGGCATTGGGATCCTCTGGTATATGAACCGGGGAGAGGAGGGTATTTTGAGAAGGGTCGTAGTTCGCGGCGGGGTTACTTGTTTCGTCGTTCGACGACTCGGAATGCGGCGGTTGTGCGCCTTTTCGTCCGGTATTTGAAATAGGGTCCAGTCTCCGTATGCTATTCCGAGGGCCTCGAGGACTGGCGCGGCCTTTGGTGAAGGAGCTGGAGAGTGCTCGGCTTGGAGCTCGAAGCCACCAGATAGGCGATGGTCGTATTGCACTCCACATGGGCGAACAGAGTATATTATGTCTGGATGAGAGATATAAGATGGTTAATAGACAGAAATAACGTATGCGCTGAGTATGGTGAGGTAGTAGCAGGCAAAAGAAGGCGACGGCGTGGTGACTGTTTCCGCAAAGAAATGACGACGGCCGCGGGGTTAAGCGGAGATAAGGAATGCTAGGGAAAACACCAGCATGTGCTTGTCCATTCTACTCCGTACACCAGAGAATACGTTCAATTTGAACTATGGTAGCAGAATGAGCTAGATGAGCAGCTCATATGATGCGCAAATTACCTAGATCATAACGGTGTAGTTGGGTATCGAGCACACCTATCCCAACAGAGACCAACACAACCAAACCACGACGATGCTTTCAATTCAAGACAAAGATATAACCAAAGCTCTCATTAATATACCACATACACCCCAATGCAACCTCAATAGTTATCCAACTCATAGAAGACCTTTCCGAGCCAGCTCGATCTTCCGCGCCGCTTCGCCAGCCTTGTATCCCCCCTTCGAAACGCAAACAGCACTTCCCTCGCCCAATTCAATCTTCTCTTCGACGTCTGGGTGCGGACACGGACAATGGTGCGGGAAATGGACGCAGGCAAGAGTATCGGGGCATAGGTACTTGGAGCAGCGTGCTGTTGTCGCGAAGACCATATTGTTAGCCACCAGTCCACCTTCTTTAGCGCCAGTATCAAACCGGACAAACTCACCACTCTCCCACTCATTCTGATACCACGTAGGATCACTAGGGCCATCGTGAGGCTCTGCTTGTTGACGACCCTGTCGCTGACCGCCGCCTCCTCCGCCGCCAAACATGTGCTCGAAGAATTGGAATTGAGCCTGAGCCACAGAGGCCAGCAGTAAAAAAGCCCAGAGGGCCTTAACCAAGTTGGGCAACATTGAATCGGTATACACCCTGTAGAGTAAAGAAGTGTATTGTTGAACCGACTAGAAAATGAATGGCGATCAAGCCAACTTATCGCGATACCACGTGACTCACCGCCAAGAACGAAAAAAGTTCCCCGTCGGGGCTTCATTCAACCTCACTTCCTCTCCAGCAGGCCTACACCAAAGCACCATTGGAATATGTTCCAATCACGACTACTCACGCCCCTCCGGGCACTAGAGAGGACATTCGTGCCCTCCCTCCGATCCGCCCCCGCCGCCTACCGTCTCCCATCCACATCCCTCCTCCCACGACCCGTCTCCGCACCCACATTATCATCCCCGACGCTCTCGAAACTCCTCCCCATCTCTCAAGCCCGCCACGCCTCGCACGCCGCCCAGGGTGCCGCAAATAGACACTCGCGTGACCCCGCGGGAAAGCGTCTCGGAGCGAAGCGCACAGGCGGCGAGTACGTCGTCCCGGGATGCATTATCTACAAGCAGCGCGGGACAAAATGGTTCCCCGGCGAGAATTGCGATATCGGCAGAAACCACACCATTTACGCCACCGAGGCCGGGTATGTCCGGTACTATCTTGACCCCGAGAGGCATCCGGGCCGGAAGTACATTGGTGTTTGCTTCGAGAAGGAGGGGAAGCTCCCAACGCCTCGGAATGCTCCTAGCCGGCGCAAGTTGAACAGAGTTTCTGTTGCGCGTGTTTCTGAGACTCTGGAGAAGCCTCAGTCGGATTTGATGGTTTCTACTGGCCCTGAGGGTACGATGGTTGCGGATGTTGAGGCCGTGAACGCCGAGTCGGGCCCGCAGCTGCGTCCTGGTTACATGTTCCGCGAGGCGAACTGGCAGATTGGTCGTGCTGCCGAGAAGGCTGGTATCACGGCGAAGCCATACGACCGCAGGAACCGGTGGATGGCGTGGAGGAAGAGGCAGGTTAAGGCCGAGCGGGCTGCCCAGATGAAGAGTTTGAAGGGCAAGAAGGGCTCGAAGAAGGGCAAGGGTGGTCGTTGATTGATACGTATGTTGTTACGTTAAGTTCATTTGTTCGTTTATGTTTACCTGCGATATGACGGTGTCTCATGGGTGTTTTTCAAATGTATTATAGCAAGAGGTCTACAATTCAGTCCAAATTGTACAATGTCTTATTTTCCACATTAAACTAGCAATTCTACCATGTTTCACATCCAGAGTGTAAAATAAAAAAAGGGTATCTTTCGTACATGTAAATATTATACATCATCCAGATTCAAACAGCTATCCGCCAGTATTATCCTGAGAGCAAATCTATCGCTAAGCCAACATTCAGATCATAAAAATACAAAAGAGATAGCAAGGAGAAGGAAGAGAGGACTACGCCTCAAACAGCCTCCCCAAAATCAAACTCTGACAAACAAAATCATTACCCACAATAGTAATCTTAGAACTCAACCCGAGTTCCTGACCACTGATGCATCCCATGAAATGAGACATCTTGCGTCTTTTCGTGCCCCGTTCTGAGTTCGATTCCATATCGGTGGATTGCAGGAACTCCGTTCTGACGGTTTCCTGGTCATGGAAGTGCACGTATACCCAACCCCAGGAACTGTCATGGCCGGCCTCAGACTCTTGGTCTAGGAATGTCTTTGCGGACTTGAGATCATACACGCGTTCCACTCTTGAGGCGCCAAGGGCATATGTGAGGAAGATGTATGCCCTGCTCTTCTCTTCTTCCTTCCCGCGGCCCATGACGATAAGCACAGACTGTCCGTCCAGTAGCTTTGGTCGAGCTGCGATGGTATGAGCGAAGCGTGCGTTGACGGCAAGAGTGGACGTCAGCATTCGCGATTTAGCAGCGCCGTTGAGATACGTCGAGTCCCCCGCGGGGAGAAGGTACATTTCCCAATCCAGGATTCGGTTCTGCGCAATGCAGTCTTCAACCCAGCGGCCAGACAGACATGGTAGGTTGAGGGCTAGGGCTTGCATGTATTTTTCGCGGCGAGAGTGCTTATCAGCAATTACGCAGGCGAATCCGAGATCTTCAGCGCTTCTGGTAAGACGCATGTTGGTCTTATTTTGCGCTGGATGGGCAGATTGTTGTGTTGTCGGGGTTGCAAGAGGGACGTTCGATGGAAACTCGAATAATTCGTTGAAACCATCTATAATACACCCGCCGTGTTCCATTATCAATCGGGACACGCGAGACTTGCCCGCATCGTCGTCAACGTAGGAGACTGCAAACACCATTCCAGCAAAGATACCACCCATGTACCGCATAGTGCGAGAAAGTCGGCTGCTTGGAGGTGTTGGTGTGGCGAGTACGCCGGCTAAAGCTGGTGTTTGGGGCCTTTCTTCCAACGTCTTCGCGTTTGCATAATGGCTGAACGACCGATCTTTAAGCTGGTTCCATAAGATGGTATCCAGATAGATCCGCGATATGGGGACTTTGACGTTCTCCGTCTGTGGAAGGGCCTCATTCGAGATACTCTTGCGCGCTTTTGGTTCCAGAATGACAGACAAGTTACCATACACGTCAGTCATAGGAATGAAGCCACTGTTAATGGTATTGCTGAAGTCTTCCTCACTCACTCGATCGTCGAAACCTCGAATGACATGAGGAATCTTCGGAAATTTGGGTATTTCTACCTTGACCGCATCACCAACTCGCAGTTCGAGTCTCTTGACCGTAGTGGTTGGCACCTCAACCGGAAGACTGTCTTCAAACTTGACCAGATACTTTGATGCTGAAGTGCCAAATGGTGTACCCAAGCATGTTGCAGGATAGTATGCCCGTTTCGGGCCACTCCAAGGGGCAAGAACCTGGTTGTGGGCAATTTGAGGACCTCCCGGCGGGGATGGCCTAACAGGAGTAGGCTCTTTTTGTACCGTAGTATCCTGGACCGTAGGCGTTTCTGAGGGATGATCAGGGTTTCCGGCAGGAGTGGAAATGACATCCATCTCATCATTGACGCTAACAGGAGCTTCGGTCGTTTCCTTCGGAGGCTCAGGCGTATTCGCTTCGGATTCCTGATCTTGGACAGGCTGCTGTAGCCGAGATCGGAAGAGAGATCTTCTTCCCGTACGAGACACATGATATTCCGGCGAAGCATCCACGTCCCATACTGTATCAGCTCGGTTGGAGGGCTTAGACCGTTTCCGAATGGCTGTCTCCGGCGCCTCCTGTGGCATTTCCGGCTGGGGCTCCTCCGGAATCGGTTCCTGCTCTTGGAACGGAGCGAAGCGAGGAGTAGTCGGACGAGGTGTAACGGGAAGTACAGGGTCGGAAGCATAAAAATTCTGACTTTCATTCCCGCGCCTCTTCTTCTTCGGCGGGTTGGGAGACATCGCGACCATGGATCTGAACTCTCTATCGTCTGCAGTCAAGATGCCAAATTCGATATCGAAATTAGCAGGTCCTCCCGGGGACGCTTCTGAGGCAATTTCCGTCAGGGCCCTGCGCTGTCTGCCGCTAGGGCTGGAAAGGATCTTGGAGTTGAAAGCTTTTGTCACCGCCGACGAGCTTGGTGGCGCAAGTGGCCGCGACTGGCTGGCACGGTCATGGCCGGAAGGGTAGACAGGAGGCAAATCATCGTCTTCTTGAGCTGCAGCATCCCCATTTATGTCACTGTCCAATTCCTGGTTTTGTAGACGGTGCGGGCTAGTTTCCGGAACTGTGGTGCCCGGGACCACATCCGCAAAGCTCCTTGATTGTTGGTGCACCGGTGTTTCGACAATACGAGAGGGCATTGAAGATGACTTCTCTTGATTGGAAGCATTTTCGCCACGTACCACAGCTGGCTGGCTAGCTGGATTGCTAGACTGTGTCCGGATGGGATCGGTAGCTGCTGGTATTTTGGGTAGTTGGCTAGAAGATTCGACCAAGCTCGCGGACGGTGAACGAGTACGCGCTGAAGTACGATCGTTGGGAAGAGAAGGAGATAAGTTTCGTTGAGACACAGGAGGGGGTGGAGGTGATTGCTTGTCCACGTCCGAACGAGCTACTTGCTGTTGTGAAAGTGTGATTTGTGAGTTGTCTGGCTGCCTCTGTTTGTTCGCTTGGCTTCCGCGCGTCGGGGATTGCTGCGAGTCCCTCACGATATAAATCTGTGAAGACCGTCCCACTCCGTCCTGTTCATCCAGGTTAGGGCTGTGGCGGTTGAAAATTGGCTTTTCGGTAGCCATCTTGCTATTCGGAGACGGACTAGCCTGCAGAGCAAGGGCTTGTGAAAGTCGATCGTGTGCACTAGTCGCCGCAGCGAGAGGCGATGCAGGCACACCATTGTGGTTCTCCTTGTCTTCCTCTGTTGAAATGTTGAGCTCCTGCGATCGGGGCATGGGCAAGTATACGTCGTCATCGTCCTCTTGTTCTGTTTCCTCTTCACTGATAGAGCCATTTTGGGAAAGTACGATAGGCTCCTGCCGTTCGTCTGGACCATCGGTCTGGCCCCGTGACTCTTGCTCTTCGGGCGACTTTGACTTGCCGCCTCGTTTGCTTGATCGACTCGATCGACTTGACGCGAGCCGTGCTGAAGCAGCGAAGCCAGCAAATTGCGCATTCGCCAATTCGTCAATCATCTTCCGTCGCTTCATCCTCTCAACAAAGCTGGGTTCTTTGTTGAACTCGTCATCATCACTCTGGTCCTCCGAGTAGATATGCTCAGCCGACCGCGTCATCCTCTCAGCCTGAATCCTCTTCTCTCGTTCTGCTTGCGACTCCTTCATAGTGATATAGTTCATGTTTGACTCCGACGGATGCTGAGGAAATGTGGCCGCTAACTTCATGGTCGGGGAAGACAGTGCCGTACCCGCAGCAAGTGAATGGTGTTGGATCGGCAAGTTCGGCGATGGTCGTTCGGACATCTGATCTGAGTGTAGACGATTGACTATTGGAGACGATGGAACTTGCGTGGACTCGAACATCTGGCTCAGCGCCATGGTTCCGTTAGTCGACTTGGTTGATGCGAGAGGATTGAAGGAGACAAGAGGGGATTCATTCTGGCTGCGGTCCTCGAAATGTCTCTGTTGAACCACCATAGCTGGGGTCTTGGCGATGAACCGCTGAGACTCAGGGAAGAGGTTTGGCTGGTACTCCAACGGGGAAGACGGGTCTGCGTCTCCCTGGTCCTCATTCTCATTGTCCTCAGTGTTGTTGGTGTTGGTGTTGCTGGTATCCAACTGTGTATGATCGAATCCCGCGAGCAAATCAATGTGACCAGGGTCTCCTTCATGCAGTGTCTTCAAGGTATTATCGTCGTTGTTCTGCTGGATGATATGGTCGAATACCGACTGCGACACTACTTGGGTGTCTGATGGCGTCTCCGCGGATCCCATCTTCCCGCTCACCCGTTGCAGTAATCGATTATTCGGCCTGCTTGCGTTTATTGGAGTCGTAGTTGTGCCATTCGTAGCATTCTGCTCGTGCAAAGGACTGCGAGGCGATGCCCGGCGGACCTCCTGCGAACCAGCCTGGGCTTCCGGGACGTTTTCTTTCAGCGTTGGGTCCTGCGGAAGATTTTGAATATGCGACAAGACCGGCTGGGACTGTGAATCCTACAAATAAGAGAACAATAAAGGTGGTGGCATTAGTAGTCCGACGACCAGAAAAAAGCAAAAATGGATGGATCAATCATAGCCGAACTCACTTGTCCCAGCGCGACGCGTTTCAGCTTCACGATATCAATACTTTCTTGAGTCTCCATGGCTGCGTGATTTCAACCTGCAAGCCACAAATTACAAGCATTCATAGTGCTTCCTGAGGTCAGGCTCCCTTTGCAGTCCGAAGGGGGCCTTCGCAACGTCACGGCGTTGCTCTCCTGGCCTGAACCGTAGAACGCGAAAACGCGCGTGGCACGTGACTCTACCCAGTAATGTTACTACTTTGGGACTAGCGCCTCTACAATATGGGATGAAGTGACTGGACTCATTGCTCATTATGAAGATAGCTGTATTTATACACGATAGAAGAGCAACCCTATAACCCAAAGCCATCCGAACGGTCTAAAGATATGCTATGTACATACATGAGTAACAGAGGGGAAGACAAAGCTAATCCCGACTCCGGTTAGGAACCCATCGCTTAATCGTAACATCCCGTACCTTATAGCGACCAAGCAAGGCCCCGATATCATTCTCCAGTGCCTGAGCATCATCCGGAGGTGGCACTTCCACGTAGCAGATCACAAGGCTCTTCCGCACCTGCGCCTGTACGCGGTTAACGCAGTGAAGCCACCACCAGCTGCGCGCCTGTTTTTCTTCGGCATGCATCCTGCGCTCTTCAGTCTCAGACCAGTAGGGGTGGTCGTACGACGGGATAACCACGAGGGCGAACTCAGCATGCGAGAACACCGGTCCGCGGTTGTAAAGGAGATATTCCACTCCGAACTTCACGCCGGAGCGAACAATCCATCCAAGAGATCGGTAATGGTGGTACACCACGTAGGACACTATGAAAGGGTCGTCTGGGTCCAGGTTTGCGGCAGGACTCCGAGGAGGGAAGTATGAGTGTTGGCGGAATAATGTGAGTAGGGAAGATGTGGGGATTATAGAGCTTCGGTCATTGTCATAGACCTGTAGGGCGCCAAGTCCATAGGCAAGGAAGAGGGCCTCTTCGTTGGACAGCTGGAGGTGTTCTTCATTTTTCAGCAGAGATTCCTCGTCAGACCTGTGCCCATCAATGAGTGACTCAGGCAGTTGTAGAACGGTGGAATCAGAGATGAACTGCTTCTCCTGCACGACTGGTGAAAACCGCACCGTTTTACCGGGAGTTGTAACTTTCCTTCCAGGCGATGCATTCCCGGAATCAGTCACCGGAGTCTGCTCCCCCGACTGCTGCGATCCGAGCATCCTCGCTTCACGAGCCTTTCGAAGAGAGAACTTTTCCGCGGCAGTAGCAGTCCCATTACTGGTACTGTCTGCATCCATGTCAGGTGACGCAGTACCGTTTTCATTGGCGGCAGCCTCTGCCTGAAGTCGCTGCTCAATGGCAAGCTTCTCCATGCGCGCTCTCTCGAGCTTCAACTCGCGCCGTTCCGTTCTCCTCTCCCGTGTGACATCCTCACTAGTCTTCCCACCGAACTGACCCCTTCTCTTCTTTTCCCGCTCCAACCAACTGGGCTCACTGCGACTCAGCGAGCCCTTGCCGAAGAAGCCCATCTCCCATAGCGCTCTGATTGTCTTCTCATCAGTGACATGCACGGACGACGTATTCGAGTCAAAATAGGCGGAGTAGAGCTCCTGGTGCGGCGGGGAAATCAAGTAGGTCAAGTATGACAAGACGACACTGATAACGGAGAGAGGATTATGCGGAATCAAAGGAGGCAACGGATGGATGGTAAGAGGAAGAAGGAAGCGATGGATGTGTCTATAATTCGGCCTTTGAGGTCGAGGACGGCGAGCAGGAGCAGGGCGCACATTCTCTTGTGTCGGCTCGTTTTTAGAAGCAGCTTCTGCTACCTCGGGGGCAGGACTAGGTGTTGAAGTAGGTTGAGAGGCCATGGCTAACAGAGCATAATCTATTTATTCCGGAAAGAGTATTGTATGTATTCTACAGAAGGTAACGAGTCAGCAAGACCCTTTTCCCCCCCCCCCCCGTCTATACCACGTGCTATGCGAATGTGCTCCTCAGATACCGTTGTAGTCAAATACAAGCAATCATCGACAATGGCTAGAAATCAAAGTGCCATTGCCTAAGCATAGGTATAGTCATCATCACAGGAGACAGACACATGTGGTGTTGTTCTCTGGGGATAAATCCAAGCAACTTCATGCTTACCAGAGGCGACGACAGAATGAGAGAACTGAGTCTCAAATACAATTGCTGTATGGTTAGTATGCAGTTCGCATCAGGACTATTTTGAAAGCGAGCGCTGAATTCCCATCATTGACTCCCGTGGTCCAATTTCTTCATGACATTTTCTTGTGGGAAGAAGTTCGTTGTGGAAGAAAAAATTGTAGAAAACTCCGAAGCTGAAGAAGGAAAAGTCGGCTCTGACTCACGTGAGTACGCCCTAGTTCGAATTAGGAAGCGGTAAGTCACATGACAATTTGTTCCTCGGAGCCGCCCGAGCTGGCCGCAAAAAATTCCTCCGCTGGAGTTCGCAGTGCAGACAGGTCTTTTTGTTCAAGTCTTAATATCCCTAAAACATACTTCAAGTGAGCTTACTCTTAATCTTATTACCGTGAAAGGATCTTTACTAATTGGTTTATTCGCAGAATGCATCTTATGGTACGTGATCCAATGCGACGAAGATGAAGCGAATCCCACCGCAAAAAATCCACACAACGACGAAACCAAGCTAATACGACAAACAGTACACTTTGGACAACGAGGGCAAGCGGGTATACACCCTCAAGAAGGTCCTGAACGGCGAGGTCACCAAGTCTGCCCACCCGGCTCGTTTCTCCCCCGACGACAAGTACTCGAGGTATGTTCGATTTGGAGACTACAAGGGAATAGTATTGCAATTAGGAATAATGTCTAATCTTGGTTTCTGTACAGACACCGTGTCACCCTCAAGAAGAGATATGGTCTGCTCTTGACCCAGCAGCCTGGTACGGCACCCTCGTCCACAATCTTGACGCATCTCGGATACTAATACGTTAAACAGAGAAGGAAGCTTCCCAGCTGTAAATGGCGAGCTTTGCAGGCGTCTCCAGTGATTTGGGTATACAAAAGGGGGTTTGAAGATTCATATCTGGCGCATGGTGTTATGTCTGGTTTCTAGCTGTTGAAAAGCTTGTTTGGATTCCTCTATTTCCGACTTTGGGATATATCGCGTGCAGAGATAGAGATACCTGGCATGGTCATCATTTCAATATCCTAACGATTCGTTCCTATGAATGTTCTATGCCCGTAGATACTACATGGTGTACAACTCCGCTGCCGACATGACCATGCGCCCCTTACCAACAGAGAGACAACAAGAAGGCGTCCTAAGGCCCATGACTGGCTAACTCTCTTTCTCAGGCAAGATGCATGAGGGAGAAAATCCCAAACAACTGAGGTTTGCAATACGGTTGCGATAACTTGGGCTCGCTCTCGAGTATCAGAATGAACAGGAAAAGGACAACATTCAATGAGTGCTGTGAGTGGTCTTATATCGGGCGTGATGGTAATCAAACGCACCCCATAACCCTTCCTTCGACAGAAGGATATTAAAGCCCCTATGAAGCGTCTCCATCACCATGTCATCCACCTTGCTCTCGGCGAACATATCGGCTAGCTCCGTGTAATCCAGCTGCTGACCTCGTCCCGCAGCAGCCCATATTTCGTGCATCATTTTGTGCAGAACTGGATCTCGGCACTGCGGAGCATCCACCGCAATGGCTAGGTTTTCCGTAATAAGAGACATTCGGCAGAAGTTGGCTTCAGATCCTCTTCTCTCCATACGATGCTTCGCCATTATGCCATCATAGATGCCACGGTAGTAGGCGAGCGATTTGGGCGAATCTTCCCACGCACCTTCTGGTTCCACTCCATGTTCCATAGACTCCTGATATCCGTACATAGCCGGGTCCCAGTCGCGCGTGAGCCACCCGGGATAACTCTCGTTACCAAGGGTACGGGGCACAGCAGCGACCTCATCCCAATCGATGACACCTCGGAGCTCGCCCTCTTCAGATACGATGAAGTTCTGGATGTCAGTCTCTGGATGTGCAAGGACGAAGGGGTCCATTTCACTGGGCTCAGGCTCAGGGATCCAGCTGATCAGCTGGCGCAAGAGCATCGCGAGACCCTTGGAGACCTGGTTCTGTTCGGGGTGCTTGTCGAGCATGAGGGTGTATTGTGCTTTGGGGTCGCTGGATGGCGCACACTCGATGTATATGAGGTCATCGTCTGGGTCGTTATGGACGAACCATCGGTCTAGCATAGCTTTGTGGTCAACTTGTCGCATAGGCCCGATATCAGATGGGTTGCCATCGCTGTCAAGGAGAAGACGGCCACCGGCTCGAAATGAGAACCTGTCCAGCTGCATCATTGCCGAGGCGGTGCTTTCGAGGGCGCGAATTCGGCGTAAACGGGTGGTTCCGAGGCTGGCGCCGTTCAGACGGTGTCCAAACCAGACATCATGCAGAGGGACTCCGGAAATAAAAGCCATAATAATGTAAGGGCATCGGAGAGTGTTTTGCGTGGTCGAGGAGAAGTCCAAAACATCAGGTAGAGGGATGGTGGTCTCGCGCTTCAAGAGGCGCATTGTGTTCGTCTCAGAGGTCAGGGCTGAGGCAGACATCTCATCCCATTTGCTTGCCGTGCCGTTAATGGGGATTTTCACGACCAAGCGCAGGCTGATATCATCAAAGGTCAACGGGAAGAGTACGTGGTAAGATCCATACAGAGGCTCGCCGACTGAGAGTTTCGCATTAACGGTTTGATATAGTGGTTGGAGGCGCTGTAGAATGGTGCTCGCAAGCAGGGGGCAACTACTCTTTGTCAAGCGTCGAGAGAACCGCAGAGAATAACTCTGCGTTTTCATCATCCTCAGCAGAGTGCGAAGGTGACTGTTCAATATGCTGCTGTTCGGCCATTTTGGTTTGTAGAGCAGGGCGAGCCAGGAGAAGGGTATCTCATGCGCCGGACGACATATTCAGATGTTGAGCACATGACTGTTTAAGCGCCGGGTGGAATACCCCGGTTGATTGGATTTCAAAGATGCTTTGGTGGCTGCTTACCCCGGAGTACAATTGATGGCCTCATCCCCTCCATGACACGCAGGGTAAAGGCTGTCCACGAGAAAGAGGATCGTATACAAAACATTGATTTGATTCATCATGTACGTAAATTGATATTTATCTAGTTCAATGTTGATTGAGCTATTTGCGTTTGAAAACCATCCATCCATTGCGCTGTACACCTACTTGGTTTGCAGTTTTATATCCCTGAAAACCGAAGAACAACGGGAGAAGAGTAAACTTTTTTTGACCCAAACTCCGATCCAAATTCATGCAACATAGAGACATATACAAAAGAAAAGAGAGAATGCGTTACCGCTTCCTCGAGTTGATATTCCGGCCAGCGCCCACCTTGAGACGGCCACCCTGCTTGTTTCGCTCGCCCGTCAGAATACCAGGCAGATAGTCCTCGTCCATGAGGTCCCGCTCCTTTCGTTGTCTACGAGCCTGTTCGGCCGAGGCTCGCATATACTCCTTCTGGTCTTCAGCGAGAACAAGCTCGGTTCCCCATCCGCCTTTGCCACCGCCGCCTTTCCATTTCCCGTTGGAGCTACCGGCGACGGGCTTGGGGATGCTGTAGCGGTTGCCGCGGGTGTTCCATGTCATGTTCTTCTTGAGGTGCATTGTAAACTGGCCGTTGGAGTTTGTGGTGCAGGAGACACGCGTGAGTGTGTCCTTTCCGCAGCGCGGGCAGAATTGCTTGTTCATGTCTTTGGTGGTGAGGAAGCAGCCGTGGCAGCGCTTGATAAAGGACTTGAGGTGGCGGATTCTCTGAAGGGTGGTGGTTGAGAGCAGGTTCAGGTTCATTGTAAGAAGAACGTTTTGGCACTGTGTCATGTTAGTTTCTAGTTCAGTATGGATGATCACGGTTTGGATGAACATACCGCAAAGTCAGTGGTCATGGTTGCGACCTGCATAACCTTCGGCTCAGGTGCCGTAGAAGTTCCAGCCGACTCATCACGAATCTGTCGCTTCTTTAAGTTCGAGGGAGTAATCCAATCTCCTCCGTCCGACTCCTCGCCATCTTGAGCGTCTGGATCCTCCGCTTCAGGTTCCTCTGCGGTTTCTGTTGTCGCAGGAGTCGACTCTTGCTCCGGCTGTGCTGTTTCATTCTCCAAAGTTGTCGCCTTCAAGCCCTCAGCAACGGCGTCAACCTCCGCGTTCTCAGGCTTGTCCTCAATTTTCTGGTCTTCTCCTTCCTTTCCATCCTTCTTCTCCTCCTCCTTCACCGGAGGCTTCCCGTTAACCTGCTTCTGCCCCGGCGTACTACGTAACCGCCAATCGCCACCATTCCTCTCACACTCAAGCTCGTACGCAAGCGCCAACACTTCGATATCGGTTTTACTCAAAACCGAGCGATCACCGGTCTTCCGGGCGAATTCGCTCAGGACAGCCACGCTCTTCGGGTTCGGCGATCGCTGCTTCAGGAACGGGAGGTAGAGGGTTTCAACACGCGCTCTGGCGTCGGGATCGCGGATTTCACGGACGACGGCTGGGGTGGTGATGAGTTCTTCGCACTGTGCGAGGAGGGTGGAAAGCGGCGGGGTATTCTTGAGGATGGGACCCGCATCGAGGACGATGGTGTGGACGGGCTTGGGAGGAGCTGTTGGGTTCGTCGCCTCTGTCATCTTGCTGAGTATGACAGTAGAGAATAAATGATAAAGAGAGGAAAAGCGAATGGGGTTGGAGGCGAAGTGAGTGCAACCTTGGAGGATTTGGATTTCACTTTTTTTCAGTTGGTCTGTGCGTTTATCGTTATCTTATCGCTGATCAGATATACTAACTACATAACTACTTCACGACTAAATAGTTAACTAGTTACAGTATAATCTTATATAACACATAATCGAATACGGATTATATGACTATCCCTGTTGAAACACATCGAGAATAGTGCTCTTGTGGTCTTCTTTATCCCACTACTACCATGAAAGAGGAGAACAGCCTAGTCAACATGAAGTATTGGGTGCGGTTGATTTACAGAGCAGACAACAGATTCAATTTACTAATCTAAACCAGTAACTAGTTAGTTATTAAGAGACTATCTTAGTCCATGAACACACACTATTAAGAGAAATACAGAACAGGAAAAACGACAGGATCGACATCCTTCAGTTGGGCAAGAAGCTCAAGTCGTGATCAGGAAGCTTGTGGGCACCCTGGAGAGAAACATCCGGATAGGGATTAGTCGCAGTCCCCAGAGCCCGAGACACCTCAAGCGATGGAATGCTGGCGTATCTTGGGAGGTCTTCCTCATCCTCGTCGTCACTGTCTTCGGCATGTTTACTGGCAGTGATGAGTTCGACAGTGCGCTCTCGAATCAGATGGCCCAAGTTCTTCTTGGTTGGCCATTTGCCTTCCCTGTTGACTGTATCCATCTCGAAGAACATCGCTTCCACTTTGTCAGCAACGCTCCGTATCGTCCTCATGGCGTGGGACTTACCATATGTTCTAAGTCGGATATCCCATCTGACTCCGTGAAGGTGCTGGGCGTAGTTTTCGACCAACGCCCACTGCCGGTAATCGATTCCCTTTTCCTCGGCCTTTGCCACATACTGAGGGTCGCGATGCTTCTCTGGTGCGGGACCAGCGAGCTCGTTGAAGTAGTAATCCCGCGGTTGTTCTAGAGGATCCTGTTCTCCCCACTCGTTCAATCCTCTCGTCACGTCAATGCCCGAGTCCCAACGTGGCACCTTTGACTTTGATGTCTCTGTCCACGGATCCGGGTTGGCGAAACTTGAGGCGGTCCTCGTACCCGGAAGAGCCTGTGTCTGCTTGTAATCCGCCACGTAGGTGGGAACGTCTTCATAGTTGAAGAGCGAATTGGGACCGTCCCGTCTGAGCGGGTTCCACACCCTCTTGGGGCGATTGACTGGCAGGTGCTCAGCGTTGACGCCCAGTCGGTGACGCTGGGTATCAGGGTAGGCAAATATACGGGCTTGGAGCACTGCTCATCATCCATAAGTCAGGTTATGGATCATCAGGAGACGAACGGGGGGGAGGGGAAGTCACGCACTTGGATCCGGGGTAATATCCCATCCTGGAACGATGTTGGCCGCACAGAATGCCGCCTGCTCAACCTCCGCGAATTGGTTGCGCGGGATGCGATTGAGCCTTAGCCTGCCAAATTCGATCGTTTTGATGATATCGTTTTGGTCTTTGGGGAAGACTTTGCTGGCGTCCAAGATGTTGACTTTGACTTTCTCCACATCCTCTGGTTGGATGATTTGGGCCACCACCTTCCACTCTGGCCAAACCAACTTCTCGATGTTTTGTTCATTTTCCTGGATCTTCTCCCACAGTTTCTTTTGTTCATCCTTTGAAAGGTTGCCTTTCTGAAGCTGTTCGGTTAGCTTGTGTATCTCCGACTTATATCCAGCTTCCTTGTCGGTGTTCTTTGAGATTTGTTTATACAATCTGCGGATGTGATAATCCGAGTCCACACCAGCCTGGGCAGCAGCCTCGGCGTTGGTGAATGGAGTGTGGATCTCGTGAGCGGGCACCAAAGTGATTCGGACATAGGAATAGTTGTCCGCCTGGTGGAGAGTATGTCAGTCGAAGTCAGATAGCCAGCGGTTGATTCAGTCACATACGTCCTTGACAAACGTGTATGTGTTCAGGCTCCCAATGGTGATATCATTGAATCTTCTTGGGGTTCCGTCATCACTGTGAAGTCTGATCGAGGAATTGAGCGCCTCGCGGTTTTTCGTAACGAAATCGAAGTGCATGTTGGGATCTGCCATGCCAGTGGCAGGGCACTTTTTGGTCGCATGGTTGTTGGAGATGATCTTCCCAACATCCCAGATGGAAAAGACGCCCTGATATCATCAATCAATCGACTTATCTCTAACAAAATTGTCACTTGTTCATTTCACATACAGGCCAGAAGAAGACCCAATCCAGGTTTCCTTCTTCCGTGTAAAGCTTGAACGCAAATCCTCTGGTATCACGAACCGTGTCCGCCGAGCCTCGGAATGCAGACGTGGTGGACAAACGAGAGAACAATGGAGTTTTCTTGCCCTTCGCAGAGAGGAAGTCGGCGCAGGTATACTTCTGGATTTCATCGCTCGTCACAGTGAATTCTCCATAAGCGCCGCATCCTTTGGCGTGACCGAATCTGATTCATTTGAGCCTCTGCTTCTATTGGGTAGAGTCCGGGTAGAGTCAAGCTTACCTTTCAGGGATACGCTCACGGCTGAGATGGGCTATCTGGTCCATATTGTAGGTGTCCTGCAGGAGCTGCGACATCTTGTAGGTGTTTCCATTTTTCTGTTGGACCTTCTCCGAGTTGTAAGGGTTGTCGATCGGACATCCTAAGGAAATCATCAGTATGGTAGAGTTAGAACATTCCAGGCTTAACGAACCATTTGGCAAGGTAAATGCCGACTTATGATACTCAGAATGTGCTGGGACGTCTAGTAACACTTAGTATAGGAAATCCAAAAAAAAAAAAAAAAAAAAAAAGAACATCGTCTCTATGGGTATACCTGGCTGCCGGTCATGGGTGTTGATTGTCGCCATTTTGGACTATCAGATTAAGTTGTTTTCTGAATGTTCAGGTTATAGTAAAGAGCCTTGGATATTGATTCAGTCGAGACTTGTGGCCCTTCTTATAGCTAATAGCTCATTGATGATTAGTTGACCTCTGATGTTGCAATGCAGAGTCATGTCCCAGATGATAATCATCAAGAATGTCACTATTTCCGCAGACAGAATTTGCGCTTTCGATTATCACTCTATTGTTAGATACCAAACAAGAGTGTTCAACTTGCCACTGCGTTAATAGCTTGGAGGGGGTCAACTCAGCCACTTCAATTTGCAATCTACCTTCTGATTCCGGCAGGCATGCTACGTGAACAGTGAGGGATAGGGCAGGCATGTATTCACCGTGCCAATGGGTCAATTCCAGATCACGGAAATGCAATCATAGAGGATTGCCATTCGACCTCAATGTCGACCAGATTGACTTTGGCAGTGTTACCCCCCATGTTTTGTGGATAGCAACGTTATGCAGAGAAAGGAAGTCAATTTACTATGCTACTACTGCATGCGGACAATAATGCCGAAGAATGCTGCTCCCGGCGGGCCGTTCCACATCTTGGTAACGAATAATAGCAGCTGTTCTTTAATGTAAGAGTAATATGTTATTTTGGTAGGTCAAGTTGTTTTTGAAGGCTAATCTGCGGCCATAATCCTCAGTATGACTTCACTAAGTCCGGTAGTAGCAACTCAATCCCCACTACCAATAAGAAGAAGTGAAAATTACGTTAGGATATGACAATGATGCAATTGAATGCATGCTGGACAAGACTTCCTTGCATATCGGTATCTGCACCTCGAGCTCTGACTACCACGACTATTGAGGTTCTACTCCGTACATACCGCTAATCCTACATGATGACTATGATTAAACTCAAGGCCCAGAACTGAGCCTCTCTCTAATATCACCCGTTGCACAGGAAATGGGTGAACCCCCTCTCAATTAGGGCAAGGGATGACACCCCCCGTCCTTGCATCCCTTTCAGGTTGTATGCAGGAGCACTCGGGGAAACAAGGCTATGCACCTCTTTCAAAGGTACACTAACGGCTCTGCAGCAGCAGCATAGTAATATCTGATTGTGATTTGTCGGCTACTTCATCCCTTTTTCAGGACTGTCCTGCACATGCATCCATCCGAATGCGTGGACGTGCATTCTACCACGGTCACGAGTCATGGTGATTATAGAGTAGTACTCTGTATGAGAGCCTCTGGAAATTACCTTCAATCAGTCTGTCGGTGAACATTCTGGCCATGCATACTGCATCATGTCTCGGCGTCATACGGTGTGCACGAGGTCTAACTATCGAAAAATAGCTCTATGCATCCCATCTTACAATGACTCTTCATCTTATCCAAGTAGTTCACGGCTCCTTTCCTGCCTTCAACTGACTACTGCCATGGGATGAGACAAGCCAAAACCAGCCCTGGATCAATTGAGAATGTAGTTACTCTTCCCTTGATGTGAACGAAGGCAGCCCTGTCCCAGGGCGACTATCCCATCTTGAGATACTAAAGAGGGGCACAGGTAGGACTGTCAGTTACTCCTCGTTCTTGTCATAGATCCCCTTACTCCGACTCTTCTCCTCAGCTTACTTCCTAGATTTTATCCATTCAACCACCTATATCCGGGGAGACAATCGAGGCAAATGAGACACCCGTCCAGGGCGTCATGCCCTTCACCGATTGGTCCTTGTTACTCTCTCAGCCCTATGGCGACATCCCGTGAGCAAACAGGTATAACTATCCCCGGGATTCTTTAAATCGAGATCCAAGGAATGCACATCCGCTATACAGACCAGCCCTCTCATCGAAACTACAATTATCTGAGGTGAACAGAACTAGAGCAACATGACGAACTCCCACCCATACATGACCCATCGCGGTGCCCAAGCCATGGCCGTCAGCATCATTTTCACAAGCCTGGCAACAAGCTTCGTCCTCGCACGTCTGTACACTCGAATCTGGATAATGAAGCGCACTGAAGCGAATGACTGCATGATTTTGGTTGCTTTGGTACCCCTTCCCATTCATATCCCACATAATATTAAATACTAACTAGAGCGCTAGGTAAACTCATTCATCTTCATGGCCCTCTTCCTCCTCGAATCCCTAAACGGCATGGGCATGCCCATAGCCCAAATCCCACCCGCAATCCTAACAACCCAAATGAAAGCCTTCTGGGCCACAATCCCCTTCTACAACGCGGCCGTCCTCACCGCAAAAGCCACAATCCTAATGCAATACCACCGCGTCTTCCCAACGTGCCGTATGCGCCATATCTCCTGGACTATGATTGCGCTTCTCGCCACATACGGGACGTGGTGCGTGCTGAGCGCGTTTTTGAATTGTATTCCCGTGGCCAAGTTCTGGGAGCCGACGATTGAGGGGTTTTGTTTGAGTCAGAAGGGGTTGTGGTTTTCGAATGCGGGGATGCATATTGCTACTGATCTTGCGATACTGGTTATTCCGGTGCCGGCGTTGGTGGCGTTGGAGTTGCCGAGGAGGCAGAAGGGGGCGCTTATTGCGATTTTTGCGTTGGGAGGATTGTATGTTGCCCGAAATTTCTATGGTCCCATCTAATGCCTAAAGGTGGGTCAAGCTAACAAGCACAGTGTCTGCGTAACAAGCATCTGCCGCCTCGTCGCACTCAAGACAATCGCCGACTCCTCAGATCCAACCTGTAAGCTCTGCCTTCATCCCCAAAGGTCCCCAAAAAAAGCCCTAACTAACAACGGCAAAAGACGACAACGTCGCCGCGGCCTCCTGGTCCGCCGTCGAATGCAACGTCGGCATTATCTGCGCCTGTCTTCCTACCCTTCGTCCATTGATCTCTCGTATGATGCCTCGTTTGCTCTCGACACTCAGTGGCACTGATACTGCTCGGTTGTCTTGTGGACAGGCCCCGACACACGATGCGGAGTATGGGAATGGAGGAGATGGGGCTGCTCAAGAGGCGGAGAAGGTGCTTGCGATGGTTCGGGGGCATACGCCTGAGAGTGGAAACGGGGTTGATATCGAGAGGTATATGTCGGTACAGGATCATAAGGAGGCTCTTGTGAAGTCCGAGGCGACCATAGGGTCTTTGTCGTCGTCGTCTTCTTCCTCTTCCCCGAGGAAGTAAGGTTGGACATTGCCATGATTATGACTTTTCACGTTTTGGCTTTCATTTTCGTGTATTATTTCGGTTTTGTGCTATTGACGATGTATGATCATGTATAATTAATCAACCTTGAATTCAGAACCTATAAAGTATTTGTGATAATCTAATAATAAACAAACGGAATGATCAAATCCATTCAACCAGTGCAATCATAACTCATACCTTGCCGATAATGCTCAAAAGTCAGCAAACTCCTTGTCAACCTCCTCATAATGGTCAAAGAATCCCTTGAAAAGCTTCACTCCCAGACCAGGGTCCAGGCTTCCGGTCGTCGCACGGATGCTGTGCATGCTCAACTGCGGAATACCCGCATCGATGGATCTCATTCCAATGCGTGCGCTAGTCATAGGTCCAATGGTACCGCCACTTCGCGAGTCGTTACGGATCTGGAACAGCTGCAAGGTCGAACCAGAGCGCTCGGCGACACGGCTCAACAAAGCATGGCTGACACTGTCCGTGGTCATGTGGCCGTTGGAGTCGGTAGAGACAGCCACGCCGACATTCAAGCGAGGAGCGTGGTTCTCCAGGTAGACTCCGAGAAAGTTCGGGTTTACAGCATGACAGACATCCGAAGAAACAAGGAAACTATTCGCAACGGTCTGGGCCAGTACGTTGGGGCCATAGTTGGTTGCGAATGCCTCCGTAATCCGTTCCATGACACTGCTCAAGAGGTTCGACCTGGCACCCTGGCGCAGCAAGCTACCAATCTCCTCATCATCAAACATGCCAACGATCTTCACAACGCCCGGAGATGCACTGTCGGGGGAAGCAAGGAGGGCCTCTTGGGCGGCATAGCAGCAAAGCTTGTCATCGATACGACCAGCAAAGATCAAGTCCTTGTCCAATCCACCAAGCTGAGCATGCTGACTGTCATACAGCTCCAATTCCCAGTTCAAAATATGGTTGGGGTCAACAGCAAGCTCCTTCGAGATAACTGTGGCCAGCTTCGGGGATTGCGAAGCAGCAAAAGTTCCAGCCTTAATTCCACTAGCTGGAGCATCCTTCTGCTCTTCGAAAAGGTCGGAGTTATCAATTCCAATAATGGGGACCATCTGCGTCTCCTTGTTGAAGGGTTCCTGCGAAGGAGCCCCAAAATGCTCCGCCAGCGTCGGAATGCGGGCAATCGGCCAACCAAGCTTAACCAGCTTACTCTCCACCTTGCCCGTCTTCTTGTCACGCACCAACACCCGGCCACCAATCGACAGATCGCGATCCCACCAGGTCTTTCCGAGACCGCCAGCATACGGAGCCACAGCCAACTGCTGGTAACCAGCCTTGTTGGGTAGCTTGGAAACAGGCTTCAATTTGGCTGTAAGAGCGTCCACGTGACCAGCCACGATGGCATGGCCATTTCCACTCTGGTATTCGCTACCAACAGCGAATGCAATGAGAGAGCTGCTGTTACGTGTGACATAGTATTTTCCTCCACGCTTCAGCCTGCCTGTCCAGACATCGCGCTCGGGGAGTTGTTCGTAGCCGTGTTGCTCGAGTTGTTTGGCGAAGGCGTTGACGGCATGGAATATGGTTGGGTTGTCAGCCATGAAGTCGCAGTACGGCTGGGAGAAGTCCTCTGGCTTGATGGTGCCATTGTCGGCGGTTGAAGGAGCGGCTGAGCGGTAAGCCATGTTGGAGTGTTGAGGGATAGCAAAGGTCTTTCTGGCCATTATGAGAGAGGGATTCTAGGGGTTATGCGATGGGATAAATAGGAAGAAGTTAGAGAAGAAGGAATGAGAGAAGCAAAGAGGACAACGAGAGCAGGAAAGAGCGAGATAGAGAGAGGAGTCACCTGACGGGGCTGGGGAAGCTGAACTCCCGATCGGGTTAGCGCGTCGCATAGATAAACAGGAACTGGTTCGGCAGTATGTATGGTCGCCTCACTCCAGGTACGGTACGAGTAAGAGTGCATTCTGCATACATAGTCACTTTGTCTACGCTATGAGACAGCTCATTCATTGAATCGGTGTGTATTGTGTATTTGTATTGTTGCTGACCGATGGAATGAAGCCGAGAATGCCATTTCGGCGATCAACGAGTCAACGACGTCATTGCATACTCCACTGAACAACAGTCAGCCACGAAGACGAGGATATATATACATATACACAGTATAAGAAGGCCATGCTCAGGTTGTATCGGTTCCATTACTTGAACCAACGACCGCATTCCAGTTGATTTTCCCGTCGACACATTGTTCCGTGATAGCAGGACCGGTCGTCGCGGCGATCTCGTGTCCACCCCGCATGATAGCCACCTTCACGGGCCCTGTCTGTCCATTGAAAGGGACTGAAAAATGATTGATGCCGGCCGTGCATGCACGAAGCACGGTCGGCGCATGATCTCCGATCTGGACCTGAACAACACTCGGGGCGGTCACCAGCACAGTGACAAAGACGCGGTCCTGCGAGACCTGTCCTGGATTCAGCTCCTTCTGGCCCATGGCTGGATTGTTGCCAGTTGTGCCGCTGTGGCTGCCAGAAGTGCTCGGGTTTCTCCGATACCAGTAACTGATCTTCTCTCCGTAAGAGGCAGGGTATTTGGGGTTGTGCACATTGGTACCGGCCATTCGATGCGTGGTCGTGTTAGTTCCATTCCGTGTCTTGTAGGCATCGATATAGTGCGGTAGTAACTCCCTCCACGCATCATGAGAGTGGTTGGAAACATAATTTGCTGCACCTTCGGGAATGCCAGGTTCATAAATCGGCCCAATATAGTGTGTTTCCCCGTAATCGTTCCAGCTAATGATCTGCGAAAGTCAGTTCATCCGAGATAAATAATCCGTAAAGGTAACCAACCTGCACAAAAGCAGGCTGCATCTCCATAACCTGCTGCCAGCGATAGTGCCACAAATCATCACCACGCCACAGCCAATTCTTCTGCCACTGAGGAAGATTGGTATAGAACCACGGAGAAACAGGCATCATATAAGGCCTGCCAGCAAGCGCTTTCACCCACGCTTCATCGCTTGTGGTATCCTTATTGTCTGCCCCGACAGGCCAAGCATCCCAGCTAAAGGCGCCATCAACGACGTGGAAAGTGTTGGTAATCCCAGAAGGACCCAGGCTAGTCCATGTGGGAACAAATATGCAACCGGTGGCATTCTTGATGCGCGGCCAGTCGTCGACACTCTGTGTACCTTCAAATGTCGACACCAAGGGTTTCCCCTGGTAGTAGAAATGGGCAGAGCTGCACTTATACTGATTGACTGTATTAATGACCCGATCTACCGGCCAGGGCCCGGCAGTCCCATAATCAAAGGAGAGAAAGAGTGAAAAGTTGCCCAGCTTTTCTGCCGCTGCAAACGCTTTATGGACAACATTGTCCGTGTAGCTATCTTGGGGGCCAACATTCAATGCAAAACCATCTATGTGGGCTTTTTGGGCTTCTATGATGTCGAACTCCCATTGCTCCGGGGTCATCGTTACAGCATTTCCGACCTGCATTGGTCAGTCCTGTGTTCCGAGTGGGACAAGAGGGATCTACTCACAACGAAATGGGCAAAAACGCTTCGTGGTTCGGATTGAGCCACGACAACTGATGCTGTAAAGAATGTAAGGAGTAAATAATTGAAGATCATAATGAAGGGTAGTAACGGCCAGCGTAGGGAGTATAAAACAGTCTAATAAAGAGCGACAGAACGGAAGACGTCAAGCAAGCTCAACTTTCATGACTAGTCCAAAGGCATGCAAACACAAATAAGCAACAAAGGAAAATATCAAGTCAAAGGAATGGATAAATAAATATCTCCCAAGACTGAGGGAGCGTGGGGGGTCAACAGGGCCAGCTGGAGAGGGGAGCAGACGATGATACAAAAGAAAGTGCTTTATCAACCAAAAACATGCTGACCACGATCCTGCTGGTTTTTATAAAGTTTCCAATTGGTATAGGGGCAGAAATGGCACCCACCTGGAGTGGATTCTTGATGTTTCTCTTTGGCATGGACACGCCGCAGTAGGCGCTTAAGAGGCCGCATTATCGGGACCCTGGCGCGTAAAACATGCAAATGTCAGGAATTTAGGAGGGGTGGTTTGACAGGCGAAAATGTTGTATTCAAACGAGTAGATGAGTGGTTGTGGTGGATTCTGATATGGCGTCTGTCTCATGCCAAGGCGTCAAAAAATTCGCCGTGCGATGCATTGTTGACAGATGCCGACTAGGACGTTTCTGTCCGTGTTAATACACTCCATATGTCGTTGGAAAGCATTCCAGTCATTCTAGAATCATCATTTCCTTTTCTCGAACTTTTCTAAGGACCTCGAGGGAATCAAAGGTTGTTACCAATATGTCGTGGCCTCAGGCATGAACATAACCTTTTTGGCACTACACAATAGCGTCTCATAACCTCAGGATTACTGATACTTTTCATTCATCAAGATTGGCTGTTAAAAGATCTGGTTTAACATCCTGACGTTGCCGACTTCACTGTGATGTCACACGGAAAACAGCCCGTACAATGAATCTTTTTAAATGTCGGGGTATCTCGACTTCATTTCAGACGAATATAGGCACAATTTTCTATTTGAACAAGCAAGCACATTCGAATACAGAAAATGGCAACAACACAAGCTGCGAATGTCGCGGAACGCATTGTCGGCCATGGAGACAATGCGGACATTGCCACCGATATAACCAACTATTCTAAGAACGAAGCCGGGCAAGAGACGGGTGAAAAGATTAAGGCGACGATATGGACTGGAAAGAAGAGCGTGCAAATCGGTACATTAGAAGCGATATTGTCTTCGGGGTTCATAAATTAACACTAGCAGTTGAAATGCCCAAACCCAGGGTTATCGACCAAGACGATGTTATTGTCAAGATAACGGGGAGTACGATCTGTGGAAGTGACCTCCACTTGTATCATGGTATGTATCAATCCCCTCGTACGTGATGTCTCGTACTGACCGGACATAGGTGTCATCCCTCAAATGCAGAGAGGCGACGTCCTGGGCCATGAGTTCTGCGGTGTTGTCGAGAGCGCAGGACCAGGTGTGAAGAACTTCAAAACAGGCGAGCGTGTCGTTGCATCATTTCCCATCGCTTGTGGTAAATGCTTCAATTGCAAGAAGAAGTTGACGTCGCAATGTGACCGGACCAATGCGAATACTATCGAGAATGTGATGTATGGAAAGAGAACATCGGGTACGTGATGAAAAGACCTTCACCATCGACAGCAGAGAATCAAAGCTGATGGTTTCAGGATTATTCGGATACAGCCACTTCACTGGCGGTTTCGCCGGAGGTCAAGCAGAGTATGTCCGCGTGCCACATGCGGACATGAACCTACTCGGACTCCCGGATGATGTCCCTGACGAGAGAGGACTCTACCTATCAGACGTGCTGTCAACATCATGGCACTGTGTCGTCGACACAGGCATCAACAAAGACGATGTCGTCGCCGTCTGGGGCGCAGGACCAATCGGCCAAATGGTCGTTGAATTCAGCTTCTACCATGGCGCCAGCAGAGTAATCCTCGTCGATGGGGGAGACGCATCCTGGAGACTGGATTTGGTCAAGTCCAAGATTCCTCGTGTTGAGCTGCTTGATTTTACGAAATTGCCAAAAGGCGAGTCGGTTACTTCGCAACTCAAAAAGATGGTTGATCATGGGCCAGATGTAGCTTTGGATTGTACTTCTGGCGAATACGCCAAGGGATGGGCTCATTACTTCGAGACTCTCTTGGGAATGGAGACGGATACTTCGGAAATGTTGAACGAGATGATCACTGCTCTACGACCGTTTGGACGGATTGGCGTGACGGGTATTTATGCTGGATATGTGAGTAACCCTATCCTAAGCTTTGTCCGAGAATACCCTGCTAATCATTTACCAGACAAATCACTTCAATATCGGCGCCATAATGCAAACCGGAATCCGATTAATCGGCAACGGCCAAGCCCCAGTCCACCGATACTGGGAGCATTTGCTCGATCTCGTTCGACGCAAGGAAATTGAGCCATTGAAGATGGTGACACACCGGGTACGCCTGGAGGATATGGAAAAACTGTATCAACAGTTTGAGAAACGGGAGAATGGTATCCAGAAGGTTTTCGTGGCGACCAAGTACTCTGCGCCGCCGTGCCCTGGGGCGCCGGCTTTGACTGAGTTGTGAGTGCATTGTTTTTGGTTACGGGGCAAGGATGGCTTGCAGTTTCGATTGCGATGTATGACTATCCAGATGGAAATGTGTACTAGTAGCGTATTTGAATTAATGATAAGTTTTTACACACTATTTGAGCACAGTTTGACCGGCTAGGAAATGAATGCGAATTCTACTGCGCCCCGTAGCGTTTGATTCGAAACACCAATCAGACTTTAGAAATATTCTAAACATCCCACGCATTAATCCAAGTTGGAAATGCGTAGAGAGCGGCCCCGGCAGCAAAAGCAAAGAGACCAATATGGACCAAACGCTCTGCCCAGGTATCTCAGATATCTCAGTGAATAGCATAGTATGCAATGATTGGACTTCATTCAGTCAGTGAATGAATTATCATACTATTGAGCATGTTATTGAGAGATACCACCGTTCTACCCCGAAACTAACTCGCTGTAAGTCGGCTCTTCACAACAATTCTGTACCAAGAGATGTGTCCCGATGCACAAGCGCCTCTCGCTTTATCATCCTGATAGTCAGTTCGAGCCGGATAATGTTTTCAATGTTATTTAACATATGAAGGACCATCGCCTCTATCCATGATCAGTGATAGAGTCTGTCAAATTTAAGCATCCTGTGTCAACAGCCAGCACAACATTTTGGACCAGCGCGACTATAGGTACATGGTATCTTTTTTGGGGGGGAATGTTCCTACCCAATATCACCATGTGCGACAAGCGCGTGACACTCGGCCATACGATACACAGATGAAAAGATCACCTATCTATATAGAGACTCAGTGGCTTGACTAGAGCTCACAGTATCAATCAGAGTCCTCGGGGCCAAGCCACCGCTACTCCCGATACATTATGCCGGTCAGGATTGATAAACCACAGAATGATGTTAAGATTCTCAGAAAGCTACAAGACTCTTGAGCGTGATGTCCGAACAGCTTGCAAAGATATAGCAAAGTTGCTGAAATGCGTGGTCAGCAGCGCGCAGCACTGCTGCCTGGGCACCACATGGTGAGGTGCTGGCCAGTCCTTGAAAACGTGACCTCGGTGGCCATAGGCCTTTTGACTCTTACGTTGTCGTTCGTCATGGACGGCACGCTGTCCTTGGGGCGGACCTGTGCAAACTGTTACTTCAACGGAGGCAGGGTGGATTGTACCTTGCGTAAGGAGAAGGGCCTGTCGAGAGTGAAGCAGGCTAAGACATGTCCGAAGTCGAATTGAAGTTCATGAGAATTCGAGAGATCTAAAGATTGGGCTGGACAGCTCATATGTTCTATGAATTCTGCACGATAGTTGCGGAAAACCCCTAGTACGCGGAAATCGCATCGTAAGACCAACCTCCCCCATTATTCCCGAGATATCTCACAGATTTCCCCACAGACTACACTCCAGCATCTGGAGCTAAAAGTCCCGCCGTTCTCCTCAAATTAAACGGTCAATGACAGTCACCCTGGATCTCAGAACGGACTGATATTACATCGGGATCAGAAGGAAAAGGATCAGCACACCTGGCCTTCATACATCACACGACCTCGTCACAGTTATCAAGATATAGGCAACAGAAGCACTGTCCCCCAGAGATTACAGCCACCCACCCACCTAGAAATCAGTTCACAGCACTGTGCATGGCAGGGCGAACGTTGAGCGAGCGGAAAAGCGATACCCCACCCATTTCCCAGGAAGCGATGGACTGAAATGATTAACGTTGCTTGCGCAACCTGTCAGGGGAGTATGGGTTATAAACCGAGTGGCGGGCGGGCGTGCGTTATGAGGGCATTCCCTGTACAAGAGGTAGCCGGGCTTTTAGCACAGGCTTATATTGAGTATGTTATGGAATGTCTACGTTCGTTGTCTTCGACTAGTGCGTGTGTTGTCAGTGCTTGGGTCCTAATGCTGGGATCCCTAAGCTGTACGGTATCCGAAATAGATGCTGGATAGTATTGTCTATATGGTCTGGTCAATGGTGTATATTACTCAACGGGTTGCTTTGCAATCTGTGTCAATCATCATCAAAACTAGTCTTTCAGCCAACAGCCACAGTGACCACACCTCGTCCGTGGTCAACCCCGTGTCAACTCCCCCAGTACTCTACACAGTTATGAGATGACAGAAGCATCCGAATTTATGCGAAAACATCTTCCAATATTAGAACGAAACATGCTGTATATAAGTCGTCTATAAACGACGTCCATTTGCAGACAGTGCAGACAAATCAACAAGATGAATATTCATAGAATCATAACCTCCCAGTCCAAGGTCTTTCTTTTTTTTTTTTTTTTTTCTTTTCTTTTTTCATATGGTATAAAAGATCCAATGTTATGTTTGTACTTTTGCCCTCCTCAAATCAAACAAACCCAAAACGCCGTTCGTCATCTAATCGTTGGAACGAGTGTTATCCCATTCGCATCCATCAATCCACAACCACGGCCATCACCTCAGACTGTCTATTAAGACAGGCAGCAAACATGTCCCTCTTCCACATGAAAGTAAATATAATAGTACAAATTCAGTGAGAGTCAGGAACGGGTATCACAAAACATAAGGAAATCAAAGAATGAAAGAAAGGAGTCATGTCAAGACTTATTTATCGGCGAATCGTCGGTCAAAGTACCGCAGCACGCCCATTACACTCGCGGCTTCGACTTCCATCGCAGCCCGAGCGTTGGACTTATCTGCCAGTTCCAGATCCCGGGGGTTCGGGAGCATGTGAAGCTTGGGCAGCCAGGAGGAAAGCTCGTCGCTGGCACGCGAGAATTTGGGGTGTCGTGAGAGGGTGGTGAAAGCGTCAGCGCAGGAGAGGGTCAAAGATGGCGAGTCTCTGGGATTCAATGTCGGTTTAGGGGCAGGGGCAGGCTTGCTGCGTGCACCACCACCGCCACCACAGCATCCACCGTCTGCGCCTTTGCCACCGCAGCAGCCACCCCCACCGCGAGGGGCGCTACCACCTGCCCGCGATGCAGCCAGAGTCTTACAGAAGAGCGTGCTACGGGGATCCGCCACACACTGGGCACAGGTACCCGGTCCGTTGGCGCAGGGGTTGGTAGCCTCACTAATAGAAGGCAAGGTCACTTCGGACCGGACATCACCGTCTGATGGCGGTGGGGTGAACTGGGATAAATTTTGGATCGGGGCAAGTCGGTTGTTCTCAAAATTTTCCCGCTGTCGATGCTCGTCCTCCTGGGCGGCCATCTCAGCGCAAATGCAGGGAGTGCCGTCCTGGCAAAACCCACAGGGGTCAACGGGAGATGCAATAGACGGCGAGCTATGATCCTCCGGGGGTGGAGCAGCGGCGAAGCGGGAAGTAAAATCCACCTCCATCTCCTCCGGCTCAGGCTTGATTTCGGGTTCGGAACGACGCTTGTTAGACTCGTGAGTCTCCACGCCAGGCATAGCAAACGCATCTTCGATACACTGACAGTGAGCAGTAGAGCAGCTTCCGCAACCCAAGGGGACTTCCTCTCGAGTAGATTGAGTCGTGTGTACGCGGGTTGATTCAGTATTCTTCCGCTTCTGACCTCGAGGCGGCAGAGGCACCGCGTCCGACTGGGTCGTCGTGTTTCTATCCGCTAACGACGATCGGAACTCCTTCACAAGCGCCTCCTTGGCACTCTTCTCCACAGAAACCTCCTTCTCCAGGGCGTGGCAGCGGTCCCGCCACCAAGCCATCTCGTTCCGGCATTGTTCCACCTCGTGAGACAAGTTCGAGATCTGTTCCTTGAATACATCCACGTGCATATCATGCTCATCTTCGATTTGCTTCATTTGGTCTTCGAGTTCGTTCACTCGAGCCGCGCGTCTCTCGCGGAATGCCCGCTGGGCCGCACGGTTCTGTGCCTTTCGCTTGGTGGGCGGGGTATCGGTGGCAGGCTTCCGACCGGGCTTAGGACGGGGAGGGATGACCCATTCCTTCGATGTGATCGATCCGGGGGTAGCTGGAGCAGGCGAGGCGGGTGCAATTGAAGGTTTGGCGGCCAGGGCGGGTGCCAGGGGAGCAATGGAGGGAGCCGGCGTTCCCGCGGGAGCCAGCGGTGTAGACATTGTGTCCTTTTAATTAAATATGATTCTCTGAATTAATGAGAAGATCTGAGCTCCAGTCAGTGGCCATCTCGAAGAGTAAAATATAGAGCATATAGCATAATGGTGTAATGGTGGTGTGGTGGGAGAGCTGACCGGCGTTCGTCACTTTTGTCGCTTGCGGTCGGAAGAGCGGAAGTGCGCTCATTTGACCCGGTAAGCGAGATGGACGGGTGATGCCAGAGACAAGGCGATGTCTACAACCAAGCTAATGCAGCTTGAAAAATAAAGAATGAAAGAACAGACAGATGGATGAGAACAGGACGAGCGGAGGAAGGAAGAGTAGAAAAGAAACCGAGGAGACCCGGCGAAGGGGGGAAGAAGAAGAAGAAACAAAGTCGGATCAGATTAGATTATCGTGCGGCTCATCACCGATTTCGGAGGTGTGTGGGGGTGCTCGCTTCTGTTGTTGATTGGTTGGAGGGGCAGAGTTATCAATCAATGGGGATTTCTAGGGCTGTCCATGGATCAATCAGTGTTGGCCTGATGGAGCTGTGCTATGTGTACAGAGTACTATGTAGCTGGAGGCCGGGCATTTCTATTGTTACTGTCCTACGGTGAGCATCTATACATAGGACTTATCTTTATGTACTCAAGACGCCTACTGCAATGCTATGTGAATTCTACATGGTCTACGGAAGCAACACCAAAAATGACCAAGCTGACTATCCCTCGCCATCTGATAAATTTTCACGCGCGGTGGCCGCGCCGGAATGGGACCAATGAACCATTCAGCTGGAAAGCATCTCCGCAATGCGCACTCTCTCTGGGCGGATACACGAGGGAATAATTACTCATAGGACCCATTCCGGAGACCTGAGTTACGGGGCCATGAAATTTTATTTCAATGCTTTTTTTGCGGCAGAGCAGCTCCCTGTGTTTCAATTACAAACGCAAGTTCAGCCAAAGTTCACATAGTACAACGCGAGCAACGCAAGGCCGTCCTACATTCCAGTACAAGCACTTTGTCCCCTGTACTTGTTCCCTGTACTCTGTAAAACAGCATGTATTGCATACCCTGCTGGTAAATGCAGCGCAGCATCCCGCAATAAACATGACTAACTCGGCATTGCCTTCCCTCCATCAGATGATCTTATCTGATCCCACCTTTCCCCTTGCGGAAATCCACTTTACCGTTTCGAGTAATCCGAGCCCAGCCAACCACGCGACAACGTCCAACTTTGCTCAGTGTGGAATAGCTTGGTCAAATTTTTATTGGTATGTGCTGCGAGCCGGCGTCTTTAAGTACCATGGAATGTACGCTAGGGCTAGTACTTATGGGGTATGACTACATGCTGCGTCATGGGCAAATGGCAATTGCCGATGAACGGAATTCCCACGGGCGAATCCCGGGCCGACAAGTACAACAAGGTATTTCGACGGGATTTTCAGCTTCAGACCAGAATGTGCTGTAAGAGTCAGTGAGGTATCCCAGGAAATCGTAGAAAGAGTGATCTTACTATGCTATTCTGCGAATAACGGGGCTTCCTTTCTCATCATGGGTTCAAGGTTCCTTTAAAACACATGTATCCCCATCAACGTCAATTGAATATCTCAGACTCTAAGATGGTGCTGCAGTCCAGCTCGACCCGAGAGATTGCATCTCCTTACAGTTTCCAAGCTGGTACATAGATAGGTGAACGCGTGGTCCGGGTTTTTCACATGGACTACCGCTTTTTGCTTTCGCGAATGAAAATATCAGGCTGCAGTAAGACTTTGTAGCAGCTGTGTGCTTTTAGCTGTAATTTCGTTCTGATTAGGACACTGTTTGCAATAGCAAATCTATTCATTCTGTAACGAAAGGGTCGATTGCCTCATGGATGGGTCTGCTCATCGAATTCGGGATTCGATACAGAAGGAAAGAATATTGATTTCAGTCTCGAGAAAGGAGGAAAGTAATACTAAATTCATTCACCAGCTACATGATATTCAATAATTGTATATCATGGTTCCCTTCATTGAAACATATCTACAAAGTAACCCTCGTGAACTCGACCATCCATACTAATATACTTGCTTTTGCTGCCAGCCATTGATCATCACTGTTATGCATTGACATCGTGGGATGTCTCGTATTTACTCAACGATATGGGGTGCAGTAAACTATCCGCAGAGCTTTCCTTGTATGGATGTATGGATGTTGCTTTTTATCAATCACAATACAGAAATGACGCAATGGCAAAATGCAACACAATCAATGCAATGTTGAGCATTAAAATCGTTGTGTTAATATATATATATCGGTACTGTTTCATGAAGGAACAACAGTGAGATCCCCAACTTTAGCTGCAAGAAGTGAATATATCTAGAACCAGGAGGGTGCTTTGACCATCATACCTCCGCAAAAGCGGGGAGATGGGATTATATATATCAAGTCGTCCGGCATGAAACAGCGAGACATCATTTTCATATAACAATGTCGTATTTCATAGAGAGCGAGAGAGAGAGTTTCAAACATAATCACGCTGGCAAAGGTATCATGTACAGGCATGAGATTAGAAAATGAAAAGAAAATAAACGCCATTCACCTAGTCAAAATGATGGAAAACAAATCATGTCAAAGATGCATCACCCCCCCTCCCCGTTTGGGTATCCTCCTGAGTATCTAGAACCGTCCTCCACTAACCATCACCTCCTCATCACCACTACCTCCAGCAGCACCAAGCACACCAGCTCCCCAGATGCCAACAATTCCCCACATGCCGATCCGCCATCCACGGTAGAGACCTTGAATACCCTGGCCCTGCTTCTTCTTCTGCAAGACTGGTTTCTTGAGGAGTTCGTGGGCGCTCTCGTTCTCCGGCGGTGCGGTGGCGCCTTCTTCGTACACGATACCCCAAATTGTACCGATGATGCCGCGGTAGGTTTGCGGGGTGGGAATGATGGTTTCGATTTCTGCAGCTGGATCTGCGGGTGTAGATGGCGAGGCATCTCTCGGGGAGAGTCCCGAGACACGGCGGGTGGCGGGACTCTGTCGGATGCTGGGACATGTGTAGCTTGCGATCTGGGCGCGGCGGAGGACTGTCTCGAGTGGGAAGCGGATGGCCATTTCCAGACCGGAGCCGAGGAAGGTGAACATGCTCCACATGGAGGGGTTGAGGATGGGATCGAGCGAGAGGTATGTTTTCAGGAAGAAGGGTGTCGTGGTGAGGATGAAGTTTGGCAGACTGGAGTGCAGGATGGTGATGGGGACCAAGTGGGCGGGGATGGTTGAGTTGGAGGTGGGAAGGAGTTTGATGGCGCGGAGGAGAGACCGCGGGCCATGCGTGGCCGGGGTGAGGATAAGGAATGTGCGAGCCGTGTCAATCGGGGCCAGGATGAGGGATGAAAGAGATGAGGAGATGAATGACAGCACCAGCGTTGCGATGGGGGATGTCGACGCTAGGATATCAGCTGTCATGGAGGAGGCGATTTCTTCCTCTGGTAGACCGACAATTGCTGAGAGGAGGCTGCGGATGAATGTGTTCAAGGTTGGCAGCAGCAGTGAGTAGATGAATGTAGTATTCGAGGCTTTCCAAAGCGAAGTTGGTCCGCTGGTCGTCCAGAGCTGCGAAATGGTCTCCATCAGTGAGGATGGGTTCTTGAGGGACAAGGCATATCGGGATGATGCAGAAGAGGGAATATAACCACTCCGGTCGGTGATTTCACGGCGACGAGACCGTCCCCTCGAGCGAGAGGCCCCAGGAGACGAGCCTCTGGGTGCTGCGGATGTAAAGTAACTGCTTTCATCGTCGGATGAGTGGTAGTCCTGTTGCTGTCAGTATGAGTCTACCCCGCCACACAATCACAACACCAGCACCAAGTGCTGTGGATGCTAAACATCAAATCTAAGGATAACTCACATCTTCCTCATCTTCTGTAGTCCCGTAGGCACTCTCTCTGCCCCGGGGAACAGACCGTCGTCGACTGCTCTTGGACCCCTCTTCATACGGATCGTGCACCACATACGCCTGCAGGATAGTTTTGGCAACATCAAACGGCTGAGCAGTCAACACGGTCGTGTACCGCCAGAAGGCCCTGTTCAAAGCATCCCGAACCCAGTCCGAAGCTGATGAAGATGAGTCTAGGTACTCTGAATAGTCCAAATCGGGCAGCAGGTCGCGCGCCGAGCTGGAAAACACCTGCGTGGAGGACGAGGGGGCGATGTCGGGGGTGGAAGCGGAGGTGTTGTTGTGCTCCAGGCCGAGAGAGGGAGGAATATAGTAGGGACGTAGGGGATTGATGCCTTCGCGGGAGGCCATTTTGTGTTAATGTAGTAGTATAAGTTAAGTGGGAGATAGGTTATGGTTGGTGGCAGGTGGTGAAGTCCGAAAAACCCGCCGCTATTTCGGGTTTTCCTTTTCTCCCTCTTCCAATAAGATCTGCTGCAATTCGCCGCTCTTGGGTAATTCAATTCCGCTGAAAAGTGCTCAATCTCTCCTCTTCTTTAATTATATACTGTCTCTATATTCTAGCAAAATGTCGCTCTTCCGAGAAGCCTGCCACCAGCTGCGTCATATCCCCAAAACTGCATCCCGCACATATCTATCTCGTCCGGCGCCCCGACAGTCCCTCTGCCTCGCCGATTCGTCCCGTCTGCAATTGTCCAGGAGGAATAATGCTGCTTGGAGGATAGGGTTGAATGCGCGGTCGTTCTCAGTTACAGCCAGAGCGCAGCATGGGCATTTGACACCCCCAAAGCCAGGCGAGGAGTGAGTAGCGTTGGAAATACTACTCCATGGAGCCTATGCTAATCGCGACAGGATCAACATCTCGATTGTCGATAAGGATGGCGACAAGCATGATCTTCAGGTGGCTGAGGGGGACAATCTGCTAGACATCGCGCAGGCCAACGATCTAGAGATGGAAGGTTCGCATCCCGACAATGTGATATAGAGAGGAAAAAGCGACGGGGCTGACATTGTGTATTATAGGCGCCTGCGGTGGCTCCTGCGCCTGCTCGACTTGCCATGTCATTATCGAGGACCCCGATTTGTTCGACAAGATGGAAGAACCCTCCGACGACGAGAACGACATGCTGGATTTGGCATTCGGGTTGACAGAGACCTCGCGCCTGGGGTGTCAGGTTCCGATGAGCAAAGATCTGGACGGAATGGTGGTGCGACTGCCGACGATGACAAGGAATCTGCAGGCCAGCGACTTTGAACAGAAGTGAGATTTACACTGGGTATAGGTTTTCGGACGAGTGCATAAAAGTTGAGATATCATCTACGTCGATTCATGTTGGAATTACGAGGCTTGGGCATGACAAGGAATGAAGAACGAACTTTTTAAGACAATGTACAGACCATGTATCAATAGATAGAATCAAATCCTCCCTCCATAACGCCGAACATGCCTTGATAGTTAAAAAATGAATGAACAAAAACTGATCAAGCCTCCTCAATGTTCAACGGCTTGCCCTTCTTCCCACTAATCAGATCAAGGAATCCCTGTCTGCTAACCTCGTTGGCGGCTTTTTCACGCTCTCCTATTCCAACCGTTCCCCTCTTTCGTTCCTGCTTAGCAGCCTCTTCACCCCTAACCTGCGCAGCCCGGACGGCATTGAACAGCTTGACCACACCACGCTGCCCAATCTTGCGAAGACGCTTCTCCTCCTCAGCCACGGGACCAGTCAGGCCCCGCTCAATACCCTTGATATCGCGGATGCGACCACGATCCAATTCCTCTTTCTTTTCTGCCCGGAGTTTGGCGCGCGCCTGTCTGTCGATTTTCTCGTCTGCGAAATCGGTTGTTGTCTGGGACGCAGATTTACTGCGCGACAGGACGGGGTCTGCGCGCGCGGAGGTGGGGAGCTTGGTGGACAGAATTTTGGAAATGGATGTCGAGAATGCGGAGGGATCGTTTCTCTTCTGCACGTTTCTTCCTTTCGAGGCGCCTTCGCCATCTTCTTCTTCTTCATCAGAGTTGTCACTCGCATCGTCGCCGCCGTCAGAGTCTGCATTGCTTTCCTCTGCCTCTTTTTGTTCCTCTTTCTTCGCGGCCTTCGGTTTCTGGTTCTGCCCTAGCGTCTTGGTCTTCTTTTGCGGGGGCTTCGCCTTCACATTGTCCTCTGCGTCCGAATCGGCCAGACTAACACCCTTGAAAGTAGTTTCGTCGTCATTGTCCTCCTCATCGGAGCTGTGGTAGCCGCGCTGCTTTCTGAACTTCTTGCTGGGACGGTTGGTTTTGCCCTGCATGCCATCCAAGACCTTGCGCTTCTTGGCGACCGACGAGGGAGCCATATTGAATCAATTAGAGACAAAATGTGCAATTCGAGAGTTGTTGTTTTATTGTCGGCGTTCTTCGTTTTTTCTCATCGAACTTTTTAGGCGGAGAGTGTAGCGCAGTCTCTGATTGGCCCGTGGACTCTCCGCATTGATATCGCTTCGGGTGGCCTTTTTGGCTGTCATCTTCGACACTGCGCCATATACAAAGTCTTGGTGATATACAGCCGCTACTAGTGCTATTCTATTCTACTTCATACTGTTAATACCGTCGACATGGTCCTCCAGGATCTCGGGCGGCGCATCAACTCCGCCGTCAATGACCTGACCCGGTCCAACAATTTGGACGAAAAGGTGAGTTCTACACAGCTATTGTGGTGGGATAGATGCTAATAGTCAGGCATTCGATGACATGATCAAAGAAATCTGCGCTGCACTCCTGTCAGCCGACGTCAATGTCCGCCTCGTCCAGTCGCTGCGCAAATCCATCAAGTCCAGCGTGAACTTCGCCTCCCTCCCACCAGCCGTCAACAAGAAGCGATTAATCCAAAAGGCCGTCTTCGATGAGTTGACTACCCTGGTCGACCCGCACGCTGAACCCTTCCGTCCCAAGAAAGGCCGCTCGAATGTGATCATGTTTGTCGGATTGCAGGGTGCCGGAAAGACCACTACCTGTACCAAGCTGGCCCGGCATTACCAGATGCGTGGGTTTAAGACGGCGCTCGTTTGTGCGGATACTTTCCGTGCTGGTGCTTTCGACCAGCTGAAGCAGAACGCAACCAAGGCGAAGATTCCGTACTATGGTAGTCTGACGCAGACAGACCCCGCGGTTGTGGCGGCGGAGGGTGTCTCCAAGTTCAAGAAGGAGCGGTTTGAGATTATCGTTGTCGATACTAGTGGTCGTCACAGGCAGGAGGAGGAGTTGTTCGCTGAGATGACCCAGATTCAGACAGCCGTGACTCCGGACCAGACTATTCTCGTGCTCGACAGCACCATCGGTCAGGCTGCGGAAGCACAGTCGGCTGCGTTCAAGGCTACGGCGGACTTTGGTGCGATTATTATCACCAAGACAGATGGACATGCGGCTGGTGGTGGTGCCATCTCCGCTGTCGCAGCGACACATACGCCCATCATCTACTTGGGTACAGGTGAACACCTAATGGACCTCGAACGCTTCGAGCCCAAAGCCTTCATCCAGAAACTCCTCGGAATGGGCGATGTCGCCGGCCTCGTGGAACACGTCCAGGCCGTAACAAAGGACTCCGCCGGCGCCAAAGAAACCTACAAACACATCTCCGAAGGAATCTACACCATCCGCGACTTCCGCGAAAACATCACCTCGATCATGAAAATGGGACCCCTCTCCAAACTCTCCGGCATGATCCCGGGTCTCTCAAACCTAACCGCCGGCCTGGACGACGAAGACGGCTCCCTCAAACTCCGCCGCATGGTCTACATCTTCGACTCCATGACAACCGCTGAACTCGACAGCGACGGCAAAAACTTCATCGACCAGCCCACCCGCATGGTCCGCATCGCCTGCGGAAGCGGCACAACAGTCCGCGAAGTCGAAGACCTGCTTTCCCAGCACCGCATGATGGCCGGTATGGCGAAGAAGGTCGGCGGACAGAAGAAGCAGATGCAGCGCGCGCAGAACATGCTCAAGGGCGGGAATAAGGAGCAGCAGATGGCTGCTATGCAGAAGCGCATGGCGAGTATGGGTGGTGCCGGTGGTGGGATGCCCGGTATGGGAGGGATGCCTGGGATGGGGGATATGACGAAGATGATGCAGATGATGGGCGGCGGCGGCGGCGGCGGCGGTGGCGGTGGTGGGATGCCGGGGCTTGGAGGGATGGACTTGCAGAGTATGATGAGCCAGATGAGTGGGTTGATGGGTGGTGGAGGTGGAGGACGGGGGAGGGGACGGTGATCCCTCTCCTCAACCCTCTTATTTCTTCCTGTCGTCCTCTTTATTCGCTTGTCTATAAATATGTGTTTTATGATCTAGGATGGCTTGTGGTTTGACTGTAGCATGGGACGGCGTTGGGCGTGCACTCAATTGATATCAAAACATAAATAACGAGAATACATCCTACAATAATCTCAAGCAAAGAAAAGAAGCTAATCAACCCTCTCCGCCCTCCCCGCCCCCTCTAATCCCTCATAATACCACTCCACAACACTCCTCCTCACCAATCCAATCATCTCCTCCAACCGTCCAATAACAAACATAACAGGAACATCCCACCCCTCCGCCTGTCTCTCGTCACGAACGACCTTGCCCGGCGGGAGTCTCGGATGCTTAGCAGTAGACCCGGCAGGCAAATGGCCCTGCTTCTCAGGGAGCGGGACACTAAGTCTATATTCCCAGATCACAGCGCCATCAACGTACAGCGAGTATGTCAGGACTGAGTTAGGAACCAGAACAGGGGTCCCGGAGTCCGTGTCAACGGGCTCCTCGCCGTTTCTGATATCAATCAACCCGTACTTCACATTCCCATCTGGGATATATTTCACCGTGACGTCTTCATGGTCTGATTGCCAGTAACTCCTTACAGGAAGGTAGAACATGCTCAGCGGGCCGACGCTGAACTCGTGCAGGCCCTCACCAGCTGTATTCGGTTCTAAGTCCTTTGTATCAAAACCGAGTGTGGGGTCTGGGAACCGGGTTGTTGCGAATTCATGGCGATCACCACTAAGCAGGACAATGCGGACGCCTAGTTCCCGCTCTGCGCGCCACATTGCTTCGAAGACGGTGCGGCGCTCGTTTAGGAACCCGCCCCATGTATCTGTTGTCCCGACGTGCCAGTTCTTCGTAAAAGGGACGCTAGAAGCGATGATTTTCCAGCGGACCTCTGCAGGTTCCGGGCGGGCCAGGTAGGTGAGGAGGGATTGGAGCTGCGCGGAGCCTAGGATTGTAGAGTTGATTTGCGCAGGCTCGGAGCGGTAGGTGCGGCTGTCGAGCACGAAGAAGGAGGCTGGGCCGTGGATGAAGGAGAAGTAGGATGTGTCTTCGGGTTTGGCGAATGGGGTTGGCGGGATTGGGGGGTTGACGCTGACGTGGTAGTGGATGTAGGGTTCTGCTGCGGCGGGATATGGTGCTGTGGTGTTGCCGTGGGACCAGTCGTTTTCGATTTCGTGGTCGTCGAGTGTGTGAAGCCATGGGAGGTCGATGGAGGGGTTTTCGGGGGAGCTGGTCCACGATGGAGAGGAATAGACTCGGCGGTATTCGCTGCGGTAGTGCGAAATAGAAGATCCAAAGCGCATGGGAACGTCGATGTAGATGAAATCTCCAAGAAACAGCATGAATGTTGGCCGGAACAACAACTTGGAGATTGTCTCGGACACCTGTTCAACTCCCGGTAAGCGCAGTGGATGCGACAGCGGGTTGTAGGGGAAGTTTGGCTTCATGCAGCTCGAGGTCAAGAACGTGAGCTCATGTGCAGATTCCGTGCCTGGTAGTGGTGCTGTAGAAAAGGTACCTGCGTGGTTGTTGGAGAGCGAATAGCGGTACTGCGAGGAAGGCTTCAGGCCTTTCAGGACGATAGATGCCGTAAAGTCAGTCGTATTATCGAGCTTGTAAATAATGCCCTCTTCGATCCATTTCACCGGATTGTTTTCCTCGACCGCTTCCTGGTAAGAAACAGTTAAAGGAAGCTGAGCTGGGTCGGGCTCACGGATGAGCAAGCTAGCCGTAGTTGGCGAGACATATCCAACACGGGACAACGCGAGATTTTCGCCCGAGTAGAGAACCAGGCCACGAAGGAGAAAGTCCAGTGTGAATAGAGTCAGGACGATGTTGATCAAGGCAGTCACACGCGACGTCCGTGGAAGCCTGGGGGATGGAAGGCCGGTAAAGAGCGTCTTAAGAACCGAGTCATTCGAGCTGGCAGCACCTGCCCGTTTGGTTTCTGCGATATCCATGAGTATTCTCCCCATATCAAATAATCCGAGGTCTGTCTTACTGCGGTCATCGTGTTTATTGTCGGAGCGCCGGGAGGATTTCTGCTGAGCCAAGGATGACCACGTCGAGAAGTAGACAACAAACGAGGTGAAGACAATTGGAGGAAAGTGTCTACCAGGGATCTGAGGCTATATCAGCAGCTGTTCTAGCTATTTGAGCTCATGGATGGAGCTTACCCATCGGAGAAAAACAAAGGCTGCGAATCTGAGCAGAAACGAGCTGGTGATGGCAGCAATTGACTGCAGAGACATATTGCTGCTGGAAACTAAGGAATCATTTCAATACTAGCAATTCCTCAGAGATGGTTGAAGGAGTACAATTGGCATTGCCAAATGGTCTGGATGTAAAGGCGGAGATGACGACATTTAGTTATATCGATTCCTGCCTAAGGCAACAACACAGGGTCCAATAAAACACATTGGTATCTAAGCATGCTATGTATTTTATGCAAATGCTCTGTTTAACGTGGACGCATCATGTTCGAAAGAAAGCCAGCCCCCACCATTTGCCGCGCAGCAAAAACCACATCCTTGATATTCATACTGAGCGCCATTACAGCTGCCCAAGTCCACGGCTTCTCGCGTCCTCCTGGCATAGAATTGAAATACTCCCAGCCCATGACGCCGCCAAAGTTGGGGTACTGCTCAACTAGCATGGACAGAATAACACTCATAGTCTCAAGTGGCACGTAGCCCTGCGATCCGTTACCCGGGTTCGTCAACAGCCCGAAAACCACGCGCTGCGGGGACCAGCCCTGCGCAATAATCGCGGCGTACATTCGAGGATCGTCCGCTGGACCCCAGCCATTGTAGAATTGTGCATTGTACCAGCTGATCTTGGAGCCCCGGGCGGCGTCTAGCTCCCGATAGTCGAAGCCGGAGAGGTTTCCCATGCCCAGGAGAGCGGCAGCCACGGGTGCCAGGGTGATAATAAACTCATCTCCCAGATCTGACTTGAGACGATCAATCAACCGAATAGCCCCCTCCAGAGACATGCGCTCTTCAACATCAAGATCAATCCCGTCCAATTGATGCCGCCGGATCATCGCCAGAAATGGTTGGTAGTACTGCTCGAATTGCGCCTCGCTGCCGTCCAGATTGCGGAAGCTACCCTGGGCAGCACCACCCAGCAGTCCCATGATCTTCACGCCGCTTGCCTTCATTCGAGGTACTTCTGCCCATAGATCATTATAGCTGGGGTGGTCTGGCGGATCATTGTTGAGGGTAATATCGCCCGGGGTATCGTTTAGGTGGAACGCGGCCAGAATGACATGTGTGATCCCCGTGTGGTTCTCGACCAGCGGGAGCATTGAGACAACTGGGCCGCCATCTGGGCATATGGTCTGATGATAGACAATTACCCGACGCTGTGTTTGTGATCCTGGAATGGGAGGCATCGTTGTGGTGTCTGGATATAGAATCACATGACAGATTTGCGGAGCGTGAGATAGCTCGGAATCGGGAAGTCGATAATCCGGACTGCATGAGGCTATATAAAGAGGAGAATTTAAATTACTTAAAAGGGTGATATTGACTCTATAGACCCGCAATGATAGAATGAGTGCTTAGCCATCTAAAACGTATGGCTACGGTGCCTTTCTTCACAAGCTCGATCCATTGCTCGAGTATACATACTTTAGCATTATACTGGGTGTTTTATTGGCTCTCAGGACCTGGGTTATCCGGGGAACATGGTGAGATTCGGAGAACCATGACTAGCTGAGATGATATACGCGATATCCAGCACCACGGCAAAGACGGGAAAGGCAGGACAACAATATTTTGACATCATCATTCATCACCGGTAATCTTATAGATTGGTTTTCAATGGGTATATTCCCGGCCGTAACTGAATCATTCCCACACGCACGCTTACAGGCCTACCAACTACAACTCTCTAAAATGATTCGGTCCATCCAAGCAGCCCAGCGATTAGATTCAAGAGGAAACCCCACTGTTCAAGTTGACCTGACTATAGATAGAGGCAAGTCGACACCAAGTTGGTGATTCTGATAAGAAAGTTTCATTAACAATAATCAGGTACTTTCCGCGCTCTTGTTCCTTCTGGTGCCTCCACAGGCGCGCATGAAGCTACCGAGTTAAGGGATAACAAGTTGTCTGTTTATGGCGGGAAGGGTGTCGAGACAGCAGTACAGAAAGTAGAGGAGGTTATTGCACCTGCTTTGATCAAGAGTGGGCTCAGGGTAGATACGGACCAGAAAAGGATTGATGCGCTCCTAAAGGACTTGGACAATACCAAAAATAAAAGTAAACTGGGAGCCAATGCTATTCTGGGGGTCAGTATGGCATGCGCTAGAGCAGGGGTAGCATGTTTGGTAAGCTAAGATAGATAAAGCTCTGGTAGATTCATTGTTGGGACTGACTCTCTCTAGGATATACCATTGTACGAGTTCCTTCGCCAGGAATCAGGAGCGAAAAAGCTTTACGTGATGCCCGTTCCATTCTTCAATGTCCTCAACGGGGGAGTACATTCGGGCAACAAGATGGCATTTCAGGAGACCATGATTGCTCCCGTCGGGGTCACTTCTACACTGCATATATTTCCTGCTCTAATGTTTTGCTGGTGTAGTGTGACGGGCAGCAGCCAGTTTGCGCCAGGTGCAAAATATATGGTTACAGATGTACTTGGTCTACATGCAAAAGGAGAATGTCTGCTGAGTTTCTGGCTGGTGCAGGAGAACTGTCCAGGGAGACTGCCTCTTCAGTGTCACCCAAGTCTGAGATAAAAGCAAAAGATCATCTGCCAGCTTATACAAGAGCTATACAATCATACAAAGCACTGATCCAGGAATTTAGGCCCAAGCTAGATACCTCTCAACAAGCAGCTGTTGACATAAGTCTTCAAATTATTTGAAATCATCTTCCAGATGATGTTAAGAATGAACTACTGCATATATGGAGTCCCGAACTGTGGCGGAGCCCAATGCTATTTTCTTTGGTTTTTGCGCCTGTTGGTTGTTTGGCACGTTTTTTCCTGTCATTACAACTCAACGACCGGATCGCTTATTTTCCCTTGGGGACCTTCACAGCGAACGTGAGCGGGGTTATGATTCTAGGTATGGCTTATTCTCTGCAGCGTGCGTCGATAAGTTCGTCTGCCCTGGGAGGTGGCAGTTTCATTGGCTGTCAGGTTCTGGAAGGCATCATGGACGGATTTTGCGGTTGTCTTACAACCGTCAGTACCTGGGTTTTGGAATTATCTGATTTACGCAGGCGGCATGCTTACACATATGGAATTTTGAGCGTGGCTGTTGGTATTTGCATGCTGGTTATAGAAATTGGAAGCTTGAAGTGGACTCGTGGCTTTGTTACCCCGATATACTTTCAGTGATTGTTTTCGATGCATCTAAAATCATTCGCCAAGGGAATCATGTTCGATATGTACACTACCATTGACGATATAGATTACTGGGCTATCGAGGCACATGATGTCATTGTGGTCAAACATGTGATTTTCACTGCCCTTATCATTTGAATGATTTTCTTAGGGTCATCATCGGCCGATGTGGATTGAATTGGCTGTCTGCTATTCTTTGACGCCTTCGTGCTGCTATCTTTGCCTTCGAGGCGAAGGAGGCGAAGATGGTGTCAGTTTAGAAGGCCAATCTCGTCCAAGATCAGTTCGAGAGATGGACAAATTGTAGAGAGCCACTGTATATCTTTGATATGATAACCGTGATCCATGGTAAGCGACAGTTCGGATGGGAAGAAAAGAAGAGGAGAGATGGTGGAAGTATGGTACACTCTCCACCACATTGACATGACATCGTTCTTTCGTGACGGACAACATTCCCGACCAATAGCCCAGTCAACTAATGAATTCAAGCATCCGTCATATTTCTAGAAGCATTCGGGTCCTATTTCTCGCGTGGCGCTTGATATAACCATAGTGCCATGCTAAAGGCAAATTGCGAGAACTTCAGCTTATATATACAGCACTGCATGCACCCTGCTCTCTACAGCAGATAAAATCCAAATGTGAAATAAAAGCCCCATTCCAATCAGTTAAATAAGCATAGCATAATGCAACGATTTATCCTTCGCCCAACCCCCCTCTTCCGCAGTTCTCCAAACCCCTCCACTGCCTGGACTGCGTGCCGATTCGCAACCGCATCCCACCATCCCAATCCCGGCAACTTTTCCAATCGCCCCAGAGAACAACTGTCTGAAGCCGGCCGCAAAGGTGGTAAGAAGGGTGGAAAAGCGCGCGGCGTTGGCGGATTCCACAATATGGATCCGGAGAAACAGGTATATTCATCCACTGCCCAGCTGGTTAGATTACGCGGGTGCTGACCCTCTGCAGCATGAAATAGCTTCTCGCGGAGGACATGCCTCCAGGAAGGCAGCCAAGCAACAATATCAAGTCCCGGAAGAAGAACCGGTTGATCCAGCTACGGCACCTCCGGGGTTTGAACGGTCTGCTTCTGCGTAGTTAGTTGACTACTTTATGTCGTCTGTATATTAGCATAATATTGGATAATTAACGGTGTTTCATTGGTAATTTCATGGCAATCGTACCCAGGGGTACTCTGTAGACAAATTCAATAGCATCCTCTTCGGATTTAACATGATATGTACATCTACAACTCAAACCACTCAGCAGCTATTAAGAGAAACTGACCATAAGATTCTGCCAGACGGGACTTCCCGACTGAGTTGCTTGAACTTGTTCTTTTGGTGAACACTCCACTATAACTGTCATGGAAAATGAATGCGAACAGGCTGTTTTGATCGATGTGCGGGCTACAGACCGTTAGCGACCATTAGTAGGAAAATAGATACAAGGAAGTGCGCAAGGGAAGTATCTCATTCCCGAGTCCAGAGCCTCAATATCAGAAAACAGTCGTCAGTTTGAAGAAAACTACGATAATAAACAAAGTACCCGTTTAGGAAGGTTATCTAGTCCATTAACAGTAGGCGGTGTAGGTAATTTGCCTTATCTCTTCATGCCTCATTATCAAGGCACCAAAGACATCAATACTGCGCGTTCTCGAACTCAACGACCACATCCAAAACATCAGTTCGAGTTCCATCGCTTGCGCAAATAAGACCTATCATTTCTATCTGGCTGTATCGCGTATCACAGATCATCTGACACATCGCAACAACGAACCAAACCACCGAACTATGCCCCTTGTGGTGTAAGCCACTTTGTTTTCCCCTTACCTCAACCACTCGCGCATCAAAATCCACCCTCCACCATGGCAAACACCGGCTACTCCTCACCATTTCCCACGTCGCACGACACAATCGGTACATCAACCCTAATCACACCCTTCAACATGCCCTCCTCGCCACCAACACCCGCCCGCGAAGCGCCCGAATCCGAATCCCATTCCCCCCTGGGCTCGCCCGTCCCGCAAAGCCCGACTCTCGATCGCTTGGCAAAACATGACGCGGAAGACTCGGATGATGACGAGGAAGAGGACAGAGATGTTGCGCGGCAACGCGAGATCGATTCGCCGGTGTTGTCGAGGGCGTCGTCGCCGGATCGTGCTGCGATGGCTGATTTGGATGCACGGCTTGCGGAGTATTCGATTGATTTTGGGAGGCTGGGGGGTGATAAGGATGATGATATGTTGCCGGGTATGAAGTGGTTTGCGGATGAGGATAAGGTGTCAGAGGTTGGTGGGCCGGAGGATTTTACAGCGAATTTGGAGAAGTATTTGATGGGGGAAGACGACGACGAGGATAGGCTAGAGAGGGGACCGGAAGAGCAGCGCGTACAAGAGCAGGAACATGACGAGGACGAAAACGAAGAAAAGGAACATGCGCGGGAGCAGGAGCAGAACTCCAAACTGCAATCTGCAGAAAACGAGGCGGAACTTGGCGAATACAGTGAATTCGGTCCCCCGGTCGACATGTCGACTCCCTCCCACCTCCTTCACAGAACACAGAGTGGAATCGCCAAGGATTTCACACATATGGAAGGTATCGAGGAGAACGATGAAATGGAACCAGCAGTCACCCCATCCGTCCGGAAACAACGGCAACGGAGTCTTTCCAGCAGATTCGAAGAGGAGAGGACTAAAGATTTGCAGCAGAAAATCGCAGATCTACAGCAGGCATTGCGGGATAGAGATGAACAACTGGAGAAGAACCACAATCGAGTCCGTGAAGCCGCTTCCGCTGGCGAGCAGATTCGGCATCTCCAGACGGAATTGCAGCGCAAGTCCGCTTTGCTTGACGAACTCCAGGTGCAGGGCAGCGATGAGGAACTCTTGCGCGAACAAGTACAGTTGCTGCAGAAGCAGAACCAGAACAGGGAGATGTCCTTCCGGAATTCCATGAATTCGACCGACATTGGCGCTCTCCGGAGGCAAATGGAGGAAATGCAAAATGAATTGCAGAATCGAAATATGTCTGGCTTGGATGCTGAAAGACTGGACACCATCGCCCATCTCCGCGAACAGCTCAGCTTGTCCCAGGATCAATTGAAGAAGCGCGATGCAACTCTCGACGAAACTATGGCGAAGCTCCGGGAGGTGACCACGGGCAAGGAGCAGCAGCTTCGAGAGAAGAACACAGAAATCAACAGCCTCAGGGCACAGGTCGATGTCCAAGCGTTGGAAATTGAGAAGCTGGAGACCGATGTGGATCGCGCAAACACAGACTACCAGACTCTCGAAAGCCGGATTGCCTCCCTCGAGACCCAAAATGCTCCATTGGAGGAGAGGAACAGCACCCTTGAAGCTGACCTGACGCGCGCACAGTCCCAAGTGACAGCTCAGGAAAACGCTCTCAAAGTGATGGCCGCAGACCTCCCCTCCGGAACAGGAGGACAGAAGACCTTTACCGAGATTCTAGACCTCATCAAGGATCTCGACCCGCAGGAGGAAGAACCAGAACCTTTCCTCCCGGGTCCTAGAAGTTCTACCAGGGAATATGAGCTAGAGTATCTCCGCCAGGAAATCGCAAAGCTGCAGAACAAACTAAACGAAAAATCGCAATCCGAAAAGACCCTGCAAGCAGAACTATCGCAATCCCGCGACCAAGCCACCGAAACCCAATCCCTCTTCAAATCAATCGAAACTGAAAACACCCGTCTCACCAAACGCGCCGACGACCTCAAATCCAACTTTGACAGAGTTCAGCGCGAATTCCAACAGTTGAGAACCGACCACTCCACCGCCCTCCAAACAATCGACCGCCTCCAACACCAAAACGACACCACTTTCCAACAACCAAGCCCACCCCCCTCACCCCCAGGCCCGCACACCCAACCCCCCAACACAAACCCCAACACCCATACCACCCAAACAATCGCCGCCCTCCAAGCCTCCCACAAAACCCAACTAAAAACCCTCCAAACGCTCCTCTCCGCCGCCGAAAAGCGCGAGTCCCGCCTCCGCTCAGACCTCCAATCCCTCCGCACCACCACCACCACCACCTCTACCACCCAAGACCAAGACCCGCACCTCGACACCCTATCCTCCGAAGTCGAGCGTCTGCAATCCATAATCGCAGCAAAGGACGAAACATGCTCAGCGATGGACGCGAAGATCGCTCGGTCCGTGGAGAAGCGTGAAAAGGAGTGGGAGAGGAGGGTTGAGTTGTTGCTGCGGGAGAGGGAAAGGATGGGGAAGGCGCTTTTGTGGACGTGGGGGGAAAAGGAGGTTGGGGATGGTGTTAAGGAGAATGTGTATGCGGAGGATGGGAGGAAGGTGAGGCAGGGGTATCGGTATAAGTATGCTAATAGGAATGGTAAGGGTAATGGGAGTGCGAGTGCGAGTGCGCGGAGGTGATAGTTGAGTTTTTTTCTGGTTCTCGTTTTGTCCTGTTTTTTTTCGGTGATTGACCTTGGGTATTCTTTTTCGGGTGTTACTGTACTATATAAATGATCACTGGGTAGGATAGGGATGGTTGGAGTTGGTCTGGGTATTGTCTGATATTCAATGCATTGTGTTTATATTTCTCAATTGTAAAACCGTCGAATAAACCAAAACAATCGATTCAAAATGGATATACAAAGATCAAGCAAAGTAAAATGGTATCATAGAACAACGGTCAAACAAACGCAAACCCTATCTAATACAAATTAGAAATTTCAACAAGAACAATATCCCCTTCTTCCCCCTCACATTCTCCTCGAATTAGGTATGATGGCCCGCCAGCAGACCTGTAAATCAACACCCAGAACCAGGCCTACCCGTCCAATTCGTCCCGCGATACGTATTCCCATCGATGAGATGAGCACCAACTCCAACTCCAACTCCAGCACCAGTGCCAACACCATGATCATCCGGACTCACGCACCCAGGCACCTCATCAAACGACACCCTCGACTCCAAAATACTATCCAAAGGCACAATCGAGCCAATCCCACCGTACGTACTACTCCTCGATCGTCTCGTACTCGGATAAACAACCTCCACATCATTCCTGCGCGGTACGGTCCCGATGTTATGACGGAGCGGGTAGTTGAAGTGTGGATGCGGACGGTGGAATTGTCGGGGAATTTGGGACTGGTCGAATTGGTATGGCTGGCTTGATCGTCTGTTGGCATTGGCATTGCTGCCGTTGCTCATGCTGTTGCTGTACCGGCGGGAGGGGAGACGGCGGGGTCTGTCGGATTGCTGTTGTTGTGGTTCTGGCGAGGGAGAGATAGTAATGAGTCTTGCGCCGGAGTGGACGCTGGCGGTGCTAGGGCCCTGGGTTAACGACTGGATGACAGGAGTCGAGGGCACGGAGCGGGGCTGGCTGGGGTGGTGCGGGTGGTTCGTAGAGCGAGGAAGGGGCTGGTTTAGGTGTGCGGTGGCAGTGTTGGATCGTTGGGTCTTCTGCGGCTCTGGGTCGACGACTTCGGGGGCATCAGCGGAGGACATTGTCATTGTTCGTTGGTGGTCTTCTTGTTGTGGGGAGTCTAGCTGGATGATTGGACAGCTTTGGTGCTTGGGAATATCTCCGGGGCGTGGGTTTGGTGGGGAGGTTGGTCTTTGGAATGATTCGGATGAGTCGGAGAGGAATGCTTTTTCTGCTTCTTTCTCTAGGTCGAAGTATATGTTTGGATTTGAGAGAGCACGGATTTGGGGATCATCTGACAAAGGGAGAGACATCGGAAGAGATCTGGGAAGGAACTTTCTGAGTGACATGGACGACTTTTGTCGCTTATGGTTGAATTTTGTAGGAATCTGTGGAACATCTGGAGCTGGTAGTTCTGCAATCAAAGGAGGCTCGTTGGTTCCTGAGGTCAAGATCGTGGATGTACGAGAAACAGGGTCCATCTCAGACGCAGCAGCCATGGGAGAAACAGATCCCGATCTGAATTCTGCAGCTTCAGGAATGAGAGTCGTACTGAGCTTTAGCTGAGGTTTTGCCCGAAATGGTGCTGGCTGAATAGCGGTAACGTCTTCAGGTTTTTCAAACATGGTATCGTCGTTCGATGGCCAATGTAGACCTGGTCCACCGTATGTCGGTTCTGGACGGCGACAATAGTACAGCATGTCGTTCTTCAGGGTATTCTCGCTGTCCCAGCTGGTGTTGGATGTGACGCTTCCATCGCGGGTTCTGTTCTGTTGATTGTAGAGGCCAAGTAACGAGACATCGTATGGACGGTCACAGAGCTCTCTTGAGCAGAAATATATGCAAATAGTAATGCTGCAACAGTACATTATTAGCCAAGGTCAGTCAATAATTGTCGTCTGGCTTACAAGGACAACACTGCCACTATAACTGCCGCCCTGTGGAGTGCACAACTAACACCAACCCTCCAATAACTGACATTCGAATCATCCGGAAGACATGAGGCTTGCTGGGAAACAACGACCAGACCCGCAACACTGGCTGCCAGCCAGATAGCGACATTCAATCGAAGGGCATATGCAGAAATAGTGCTTAGCGCATTCTTTTGCGGCCCACGCCCGGCCTTGTTAAATTGCCACGCCAGCAGACTATGAATAGACAGAAGCGGAACCGTAAAGAATGACTATATATCCAGTCAGTACCAGTACTCTAGTACCTTTGGAGAGTAAAGCATACCGCTATTAGGGAGAGGGTCAGACTCGGCATCATCTTGGAATCGACCCGTTTGATGCCATAGAGATAGAGGATCAGGACCCATTCGATGAGCGATTCTAGAAGCAAGACATAGAGAGAGATGAAGATCACAACTCTCGTCCAGGCTCCTCTATTCTTTGGCAATACTGGTCGGTTCACCATCGTGCTGGGTTTGGCGCGGAACATGAGACGACAACAGCTCTTAGAGCTGGAAAGATGCAGTGATGAGAAGACAGTCGATGCGAGGTAGAGAAAATATCAAAAGGCAATGGAGCCAAAGAGAGGATAATATAATTTCCAAATGAACAAGTACAATACAAAGACTAAAGAGGGCGATATATAGAGATCCACGCCATTTAAAAAGAAGACAGCAAAAGACAGAATCAAACGCGATAACACGGCTGCACGAGGGGCAGGAATGCACCAACAGATCCTATCGGGACCTGATCGCGTGTGAGATGCATGAAGGATACTGCACAGGATCGATCTCCTAGAGAAAGATGTCATAATTGGAATGCCATCTGTGACAAGAGTGCGCCGTTGAGCGGCTTGAGCCAGGATGGTACCTAGGATGGGAGATCCCTAGTATCGAACAAGAATGTTGGCAGCTATGATTCAGACAGCAAAGGCTAGACAGGTGTCTCGAAAAGTAGTATCACATCTGTCACCGCGTGTAAGGACGATTTGAGACATCGGTCCCTGGAGGGATATCCCATCCATCCCGTCAGATAGGAGACAGCCTTGACACACCAACGCTCCTGTGAATGTAGGATACAGGGCAACAAAGCCTTCTAGGGATTCAAGTGCTTTCTAGGAGGTTTTTGTCGGAGTTGTATGAGTGTTTTGGTGGTGAAAAAGAAGTGAAGTCCAGCGATGCCGTCAATCCCAAACAGGAAAGACCCACGTGATATCAATACAGATAATTTTGTATAATTGCCGTATTTAATCATATAATACAGACACAACTGTCTTTACTATGCTTCATTATGCCAGCACCAATCTTTATAATTTATATGAAAAATTTTGAAGCTATGATCTTGACTTGGTTGAGTGGTGATCTATATTACAGGAACTTGACTTCCTAACATCCAGACATCAACTACAGCTCCGTTTTGGGTGGAAGATACATATCCAGAAAGCCATAAACATAGGCAAGCATTAATTTCCTGCCGTTGAGCATGTCTTCGGCGCAGTCAGGTGCAACTGCGGCAAGCTTCCTAGAGAAGGGCTGATTCAAAATTAGCCTGAGCATAAGGTAGACACTTAGAATCCGGGGCTAGTTTACCAATATAAACGCTCTGAAAGTCTCACCCGTGTTGTACAAACTTTCTGCCGTAGAGGAGTTGGAGACTAATGTGTAGAAGAATTTTTCGTGTAGGGCCGTGTGGAATGGTCGGATTTGCACCTTGGCATACTGTGGTTGACCAGAATCATTAGTGCCTGGGAACATGGACCAGACAGATGCGTCTCTTCTGCTTACCTCGTTGTATTGGTGGCAGATCACCTGCTGTTCTTGCGGAGGGAGGGGGGCAGCAGTGCACGTCAGATCGCGATTCTTGTACTTGACCAAATTGTTGAAGGTATTCTCAGTTGGCTAGAAGGCGTTGGACACGGAGGCCAGGTCTTAGCTAATGAAACAGATGCCAACAAAACAGTAGTATCTCACATACCGGGTGTTTAGCCACGATGTTTGAGTCTGGGTCTTCTGAGCGGATAATATCAATCGATCTATGAGCGTCTAATTCCAGTTTGTTCAGAGACTCGAGCACATCTCTAGATGTGCATATCTCTGCCGAGGCAGCGGAGCACAGTCCCGGCAAAAAAAGACCAGCAATGGTTGTAATGTGGAGGCGCATGATGGTGGTATAGATACAAAATAATCGAGATAGTCAATGCAGGTTATTCTTCGCCAGGAGAGGAGTGAAGTCCTCTTAAATACTCACACCGTTATCCCTAGGTTTATCCCTTCATTCCCCTAGCTGTACATCTGCATGAGAAAAAAGTCCTGCCTTCCCCAACGGAAAGCAAAGAATAAGTTCTCCAGATGCATGCGTGACAGAACTTTGGCATCTCCGATCTATACCCTAGTCGTCATCACTCGGGGGGCAAAGTACTCCTCCGTACTCAGTACGGAGCGATACGAGGACCTTTGATAACCCCAGACCTGGAATTTGCACAGACGTTGGAGTGTATCCTTGACTTGGGCCCTGGCGAGCAAGCGGATTGGGCAAAGCAATAATTGGTCATTTGGAGTGATGTGCACAACGCATTTTCGTGCTATTGATGTCCTAAACAGGAAAGACGCACGTGATATAAATACAGATGATATAGTATAATTACCGTATTTAATACATCTAATACAGACATAACTCTTCATTAATCTATGCTCTTTCTTTCTCTTTCTCACTGCTGAGTCGAGCCTTCTCACTGAATACTCGTCAAAATGTAATCCACTAAGAGCATGAATGATCATGCATATGATCGTATTCGTCTTAGTGCCTATAGAATACACGAAGAAATCAGCATTCAGCCTCGTCTTCAGCCCCATCCTACCTTGGAACCCCCCCGCCTTCCAAGACATCAATTGACAAGGGCCTACTCATGACATAGATCAGGTCCAATACATGCAAATTGAATCCGGCATAATGGACAAGCAAAAATCCTATTGCGATGATATCGCATGCGGAAAATCATGTTGGCAAGAAGCCTCAGAAAAGATACGCGCGGAAGATCCCAAACTATACAAACAGCTGGAGGAGATGCTGGCAACGCAGAAACGACCTTTATCCCGCGCGGACATGTCAAACCAAATAGCGCAGTCAATTGAGGCCAGCAAAAATCGAATACAGGATCGAAATGTACTTTTTCCTTGGAAAAATCGGAACGAGGGCGACAAGGCTAGGGTACGGAAAGCCATGGACAGTATACCCAAAGCTGTGATCGTGTTCAGGAATATGGGATCTGCTGCGGCGAGTCTCGACCCGTCGCACGTGGGAGTTGCTGGGGCTGGTGCCAATCTGATTTTGCAGGTACCTATTTACATTCTACGAATTTAATAAAGACATGGCTAAGTGCAACAGTTCGTACGGAGTGGCAGCGAGTAAAATGCTGCTGTGCTTTAGGGGCTGGCTCAAATCTCCCCGATAATCACAAGATATACGAAAGTTGAAGAGATATATATTGAACAGAGAGAAAAACACCAAGATACAAAACTCAACAAAGACTTCAGAGCGCAGGTCGTCAATCTCTACGCCAATATTTTGGCGTACCAGGTAGCGATTACCTTGCACTTCAAGCGACACACCATAAGTGAGTTCATTCTAGCTCGATCAAGCATATCACGCATATCTAACATGTTTCTTCCTTTCAGCACAGTATGCGAGAGCAATTCCAAAGATCGACGATTGGAACGGACTCTTGCAGGACATTCTGAGGGCAGATGCAGAGTGCAGAAATTTTACCCAAATATTTGATTCCGAAGGTATCTCGACCATCCCTCACATCAGCTTGAAGAATTGCTTACAGATCTGAACAGAGCAGATGATTCAACACCGCGAACTGGAGAACACTGGAAGAACAGGATCAACAGATGGAAAATGTGTCTCATCAGTTGGACCAGATATATGAGCAGAGTCAAGCACTCATGAACCGTGCTGATCGACATGGTATGTAGAGATCATTAATTCATGCACAGACGGCTAATAATTGAGCAGAGAATATGGCCATCCTGGAATGGATTTCAAGCGCACCTCCCAAGGACGATCATACCCGGACTCTAGAGCACGGAAAACTGAACCGCGAGTACGCAAACTCACGGAAATGGCTCTTTTGCCGGGAAGAATTCCAGTCGTGGAGCAATGCCGACGATGACAGTCTATCAATACTGTGGTTGCGCGGACCAGGTGAGTGAAAGCCATCTTCCCAGTCGAACTCCATTGCTAAGTTGCTCTGGTTGTGTATTTAGTTGGCACAGGCAAGAGTTCTCTAGTGAAAAACTAACAGAAGAATTAAAGCTGTCTTATTATTGAACATTTTTTGAAAACACCGCTTCCTCTCTACAAAGAAGCCGATCGGGTCGCATATTTCTACTGTTCGAAAAAAAAACAAGCGACAGAAGATGCAAACAGTCCGAAGACCGTTCTTCGAAGTCTTCTCCGTCAACTAGCTTGGTCATAGACAATATCTCAATTGCACCCATCGTCAAAGAGAGATACCGAGAAGCGCAGCAAGCCCAGGGCTATGAGGGGAATGAGCTGCTGGCAGATGACTGCGTTGAGCTGTTAACTCAGCTCATCCCATCCCATCCCATCATCACACTAAAATCATCATTGACGCTTTAGACGAATGTTCTGACTTTTACGAGCTTTTGTCTTATCTGGAGGAGATAGCGTCCGCATGTCAGGGAAAGGTCAAATTCCTTCTTTCGAGTCGAATGAATGTTCCTGTGCAGCAGGTCTTTCCGGAGAGTGCTAGGATCGAGATTGGCCTGGACAGCAAGGAAGATATTGATTTCTTTATCAACACCGAGATGAAACGGAATAAGCGGCGTCTAGCTCAGTGCAATGCATTGGATCTTAGGACGAGATGGCCGAGACATTGAGCCACCGAGCTCAATGAATGTGAGTGCCAAGATTGAAGCCCGTACGTACCTTTTACTAACATATAATATAGGTTCCGATGGGTTGAGCTGCAACTGAACACCTTTAGTTCAAAATCTACCATAAAGCGCCGAGACTCTTTCAAACGAAAACTCGAAAAGCTTGACCAAGAAGTTGGAATGCCAGTATTGGGGGACGTATATGACGACATTTATGACATGAATACGCCAGAGCCCGAAGACCGTGGTATTGCAGAGCGAGCATTTAAATGGGTAATGTGTTGCCAAAGACCCTTGAGCATTGAAATGCTCGTGAAAGCGGTATCCCTAGATCCCGATGGCAACGTCGACGAGGAGGTCGGTGCAGACTACATTCTGGACATTTGCAGCAACTTCATCATCGTTGATCATAATCAGCTAGTCCAGTTTGCACATCTCTCGGTTCGAGAATATCTGATGAACGGTACAAAGCATGGACATACCACCGTCGACGCACACAACCAGGCAGCAATGACTTCTCTATTGTATTTGCTTGCTGGCAATTTTCAAGATGGCACCGACACCGACGAGTTGCTTGATTATACAGCATTGTATTGGCCATTCCATTGTAGCTTCGCATTGGTGAATGAGGGAAAAGGAACCCCACTATAGGGCCTCCTCAAGAAGTTCCTGGTCACTGGAGAGCCTAGCAATAGTTTTATCACGTGCTTGGAAATCTGGGCAGCTGCTTTGCAGAGGCTACACCCCGATGAAGCTCATTTATTGGAATATAAGCTAAATGCCGATCTCTGTCCACAAAATTTCCAATATTTACAGCATGTGCTTGGGATTTCCAGGAAGTGGCACAAATAGCATTATCCGGAGCCATCAACTTGGATGGGCGAAATTGTGATGGCGATACTGCTTTGGCTGTAGCCGCCGAGTTCGGCAGTATCGAAATCGTAAAGTTGCTACTGCAAAACGGAGCAGACGCGAACGCAGCTGGAAGTCAAGATGGCCATACCCCTTTGCATCACGGATATAGGTTACTCGAACTTGTTGAACTTTTGATCGACCATAGGGCAGATGTCACCAAGGCAGTCGAGGGACCCATTAATAACGGATGGACAGCGTTACATCTAGCAGTATGCTGGGGCTTGAAGATATAGCTCAGCTCTTATTAGCTAAAGGAGCCAATGTCAACGCAAAAGCTGGCAAGGGCGCAACAGCTCTGCATACTGCAGCTGGATTAGGGAAAAGTGCGATGGTACAACTGCTTCTCAAGAATGGCACAGAGGTAGAGCTAAAGAGCAACAATGGTGAAACGACTCTGCAGAAAGCAGCAATGAATGAGAGTGAGGAGGTCGTGAAGGTCATCCTAAAGCACCAGGGCTTAGATTCTGATGCTGAGAAGTGGCTTCGACAAGTACAATTCTACAATGCAGTTTGTGAAGGTGAAGAAACCACTGTTCGACTACTGCTGGAGAAGGGGGTCGACATGACGGTGAAAAATGTCCGGGGAGAGCATCCAATCCACTGGGCTACGTCCTGTGGTCACAAGGAGATTGTATCTCTACTTCTACAGAAAGGAGCAGATATCGATGAGAGGGATAAATTTGAAGAGACGGCGCTGCTTTTGGCTTGTAAGGAGAGAGATAAGGAAATAGTGCCTTTTCTGCTGGATAACGGGGCAGATATAAACGTTATACAGGGGCGAGATGGAGATAAATGCACGGTACTTTCTTGGGCGACTGCTTGGGGAGAGCCGCAACTGGTGGAACTGCTGTTGAAGCGAGGAGCGAATCCGAAAAGTGTGGATGTTGATTCGCTGAAGCGGCGCAAATACGCTATTCCAGAAGACTTTGAGAGGGCATTGAAAATGGTTCGTTCTCACTTGGAAGGAATCGCCCTATGATCGGTCCAAATGTTCATGGTATGGAATGAATGGTCTTCAGTTTTAATTCTACATGCAATCTATGTACAAGATCCACCTACAGCGTCGCAATGCACTCAATTTCCACATCAGTGTTCAAAGGCAGTGTCTTGACGGCAACACATCTAGACGAAGTTAGTACACTCCCGAGAATATATACCACAACGAAATACATACGTCCGGCATGGCTTAACATCACCCCAGTACTGTGTGTACACCGAGTTCATACCGGCAAAGTCATCCATATCAGACAAGAATACATTAACCTTGACGACCTTGTTGATATCTGATCCGGCGGCTTCGAGGATATGGGTCAGGTTTTTGATGCATTGGTGCTGTTACTATCAGCATACTTCATCATTACCAACAGCATGTATAGATGGGACGCACCGTATGAGCCTTGACATCTCCATCGACGATCTTCCCCGTCTCTGGGTCCATGGCCACTGCACCGGAACAGTAGACAACGCCTCCAGCGACAATGGCCTGGGAGTAGATGCCCGGCAAGGGCTTGGGTGCTTTATCGGTCAGGATGGGGGTTTTGGTAGACATTGTGTATATTCAGTATCAAACTTCGACAATTGTAAGATAGAAACAGGGAAAGGAGTAGAAGAGGGTAGAGTTTCCCTTTTAAATAAATGTCCAGCGGGGTAATGCAAGCCTGTAGGTCTTCTCTTATCTTCAACCCCGCAATGCAACGCAACCTAGACCGAGGAATGAAACCGCATTGGAATGCAACATCTACGACAGCGCGGTATGACCTCGCCAGGTTTAAAAGAGCGTCCGGACCCGGTTACCTTTACTACCACGATTAACCGAAAACAACACTAAATAGTTATTGACAATGTCCGCCTCCCACCCTCAACCACCATATCCCTTGCATGAGTCCGTCAAGAACCTTTTGAATCCTGAATACGTCGCTTTCTACAACCAGCATGTCATCAACCTTCAACAAGTGCATCTTCAGCCCGTCGCTGCATCGCGAACTAGCGGTGTTTTGATCCCGGGTGGTGGTCCGTTGCTGGAGGTGGGTAAGACGGAGGATATCGCCATCCAACGGCGGGTTACCGAGGGACCGGATGTCCAGGTTCGCGTGTTCACGCCCAAGGGTGAGAAGCCGGGGGTTGGATGGCCGGTGATGTTGTACTTCCACGGTGGAGGATGGGTATTGGGAAACATCAACACGGAAAATACGGTGTGCACGAATCTCTGCGCGAGGAGTAACTGTGTAGTCGTCACGGTGGACTATCGGTACGTCTATCCTACATACTATCCCTTTCTTTTTCGCACCCGCGCGTACGTGAACTGACTCATGTCCATGTAGCTTAGCACCAGAGAATCCCTGGCCAGCCGCTGTGCACGACTGCTGGGAAGCACTGCTCTGGCTACTCGCAGAGGGCCCCTCGCGACTCTCGGTCAACACCTCCAGAATGGCTACGGGAGGCTCATCGGCGGGTGGTAACCTGGCCTGCATCATGACCCAGAAAGCCCTAACGCTCTCACCTCCTATCCGGTTTCTGGCACAATTGCTCTCCGTCCCTGTCACGGATAACACGGCGACGGTATCTACTAACTCCGCATTCCGGCTATACGAACACACGCCCGCGCTCCCGGCGGCGAAGATGGAATGGTACCGGGACCATTATCTCCCCAACGAGGCCGACCGTACCAACCCCGAGGCTAGTCCACTGTTTTATACCGGGGATTGGTCGTTGTTACCGCCTGCTTTGATCATGGTGGGTGAATTGGATGTCCTCCGGACGGAAGGGGAGGAGTATGGCACGAAGTTGGAGAGCGCAGGGGTGGAGGTGAATTTGCAGGTCATGAAGGGAATGCCGCACCCGTTTCTGGCGATGGACGGGGTATTGGAGGAGGGGAGACGGTCGATTAGTTTGATGGTTGAGATGCTTAATCTGGTTTTCCATTAGCCGTTCAGGGGCTCTGTTTCTTTTTGTTTCCTTTGTTTAGAACAGTTCCTTAATGTTGTATCCTGTGGTTTCCACTAGTGGGTACAACTAGTGCCACCGAGTTAGTTCGCTTTAGGGTTCCATAAGATGAGGCTCGGTGCACAGACGACATTTCAGGCCCGGCCAGCCCAATGGGTTTATCTCGGAGATACTCGCTTCTGGCATTGATACGAGATGCATATTATGAGCCCAATTAAGAGTCCAATTGTTGGGTTATGTACCGTTCTTTATTCCCTGTAGCATGATACTGATCAGAATGATACCATTTTAAGAACAAAGCACACCGCAAAAAAAAACCCTTCTCATACCCAAAACAGCCACGCCAGAAAACAGTGGACCGGCCGACGTTGATCCGGGAGGATCCCGGCGAGATTTTCTCAAACACACAAAGAGGGTTTAATTATGATAGACGTTGGATGGCAATTCCTAGTACACAGGAGATTTTTCAAGCTTTTCTGACTTCCTGTCTTTTGCGGAAATCCGTATTTCGTACCCGGTGTCTCCGTAGCATTTGTACTTACTTAGTGTATGTAAGTCGGCTAATCGGCCTGATTGGGAAATAGGGGGCATTTGATACCCTGTTATTGGCGTTCCTGAAGGATACAGACTAGCCACATCGGGAATGCCAAGAATAGGGTCCATGGGCTGGTCACGGGACCTGTCCGTGGATCGGTTTTGTACCTGCCGATTATTACACTTACTGTTAACTGTCAATGCTCTGTCTTTATTTCTCTATGTTCGAAGAGCAGCTCAAAGAAGTTCGCTATGGGTATCTGGTCGAGTCGAGTCAGTTCGGTTAGGTCTGACTCACGGTACACTCCGGAGATACCAATCAAGGCCCTCCGCTATGCACCAGGATCTAGATGACTACGCCAGGTGGGCACTTGACTTTCCTACACTTCCCTGTTCAAGCACGCTGACCCTCCTTGGAAGTTCTATCTAAACGGATGCGGCTCTTCCATGGCTCCACGATGAACAGGCACCGGGTCTAATATCGCCGCGAGAGCCTGTTACTGGCTCATCGACGACATTGGCCGTGGATATCTCCGGTCTGTGGCCACTCGGATGTTTCTACTGCGGCATTGACCAATAGCCGCAGCGCCCTAAGCTTTTTCGTATCATTTAGTTCCTGTGTGACTGCGCTAAACGGGGATGTCGAGCGCGAAAAACCGCCGTGCTAGGTTCGTTCATGCAGGGTGCCCCGATTTGAGTTCATTTTAGATTGCGGTGCCTGAATGCTCATTTTACAGATGGGTTGGGAGCCTGGAGGGGTGTAGATGCCTGGAGGCGAATTGGCCATATATACACGGTCCTCGACCGGTTGCTGTTGAATGCCAGTCGGTTCATTCGTGCGGCATTCCCTTCAAGTAGGCCTTCGTCTGCGTCCTTTCGTTTCTTGTCTTGTCATTCGTTAAGCAAGACTTAACCTGACCCGGTAGTCATTCTTTAACTGAGACCATGGTATCCAGTGTATTTGTCGCCACTGTCGGGGCCCTGGCACTGGCCCCATTTGCTTCGGCTTTTGACGCACAGGCAAAGACCAACGTTGCCGTCTACTATGTACGTCCATATTCGACAGGTCTCGTGACGTTGCGCTGACTTCACTAGGGCCAAGGTACCAACCAGTCACGACTGAGCCACTTCTGCCATGAGACGTCCTTGGACATTATCAACCTCGGCTTCGTCAATGTCTTCCCCGACCAAGGCGTTCTGGGAATGCCCGGTACCAACTTCGGTAACCAGTGTGATGGTCTGACCTTGAATGTTGGCAATACCTCGACCCAGTTCCTCACGGGTTGCCATCAATTGGCGGAGGATATCCCGATTTGTCAGGCGGCGGGCAAGAAGGTCTTCCTTTCGCTTGGAGGTGATTCTGGCTCGGTGCAGAAGATCGAGTCTGATAAGTCGGCTATTAAGTTTGCCGACTTACTTTGGGATTCGTTTGGTCCAAACAACAACAAGTTGGCACTCCTTGGAAGCCCTCGTCCCTTTGGTGATGCTGTTGTGGATGGATTTGACTTTGATATCGAAGTTGGTGGTGGAAATGGTACGTTGACCCTAGCATGCGCCTATGTTGACTTAAAACTAATGAGGCTGGTGTCCTAGGCTACGCAACCATGATCAACCGTCTCCGCGAGCATTTCGCAGAGGACCCTTCCCGGACCTTCTACATCTCAGGCGCGCCCCAATGCCCTATTCCCGATGCTCAACTGGGCGACGCCATTGCCAACGCTGCGTTCGATTTTGTCTGGGTCCAGTTTTACAATACTGAAGGATGCTCTGCTCGGAACTTTGTGCAGGGCAATGGGAATCCGGGATTCAACTTCGACGAATGGGTGAATGTCATCAAGAACAGCGCTAACCCTGACGCGAAGCTCCTTGTTGGTCTGCCTGCCAGCTCTGGCATGGCTATTGAGGGATTCTACTTGAATCCTGCCGAGGTCGAGCCCTTGGTTGCCAAGTACATGAACAAGTATCCCGAGACTTTCGGTGGTATTATGCTCTGGGAGGCAACTGCATCTGACAATAATGTCATCAATGGTGGGACCTATGCGGACAACATGAAGGCGATCCTTTACAGGTACGGTCCTAAGCCTACGCCTACGCCCACGCCTACTCCCTCGCAGACTCCTTCCCAGACACCATCGTCGTCCAGCATTCCTGTTCACCCGAGCAGCCCGGTCCCGTCAAGCTCCCCGATTTCTTCGGAGACCCCAGTGCCATCTAGCACCCACACTCCTTCGAGCTCGCCTGTTGCATCGACTTCGTCTTCCGTCCTGGCAACTTCGAGCACCAAGGCTTCTAGCTCTCTTGTCTCGACTGAGATGTCGCAGTCGAGCTCGCAAGTTTCTTCCAGCTCTGTTGCTCCATCGAGCACGCCAATTGCTTCCGGGAGGCCAACTGAATCGCACTCTTTGACTTCCTCTTCGGCCCTGACAACGTCCACGCCAGTTGTGTCGAGCACACCCAAGGCTTCTAGCTCTCCTGTCTCGACTGGAATCTCGCGGTCGAGCTCTCAGGTTGCTTCTAGCTCTTCTACTCCAGTCAAGTCATCAAGCTCGGTGATTGCTTCTAACAAGCCCACCACATCTGGTAAGCCTACGCCATCGAGCTCCGTGGCTGTCTCTACTTCCAAGTCTGAGATCACTTCATCTGCGGTGCCAACTGCATCAACGAGCAAGCCTGTGGTCTCCACCAAGTCTTCGTCTGGCTCGACCACTTCCACTCCTGTTGTTAGTTCGCAGAGCTCTGTCGTTCCCAGCGCGTCCTCGTCTTTGGTCGGTGTCCCGGGATCCAGCCCTGCAATCACTCCTTCGGCCTCGGTCATTGGTGTTCCCTCCACTACTACAGAGTCCAAGACGATCACCACTGTGATTGTGACTTCGTACATTGACATCTGTCCTACTGGATTCACAACGGTTACCACTACTTACACCACGACCTATTGCCCTGAGACCGCCGTGCCGGCAACCCCGACCACGGAGCCATCTGTTCCCGTGGGATGGACTACGGTCGCAACTGTTTGCACTCACTGTGCGGCGACGCCTACTACCGTGATGCTCACGCTGCCTCCTACTGCTACGGGTGCCGTGTCTACTGGAGCAGTTAACGACAACGGATCTGGCAACGCTGGCAACGCTGGCAACGCTGGCAACACCGGCAACGCCGTTACTGGAACCGAGACTGGTAGTACCATCACTGCTACCGTCACTAGCAACCAGTCCATCTCCAAGCCCTCCGGTGCCCTCCCCAGCCAGTCTGGCAGCCTCAGCCAGCCCCAGGGCTCCGCGGGGACTTCCCTCCGTGTCCCGACCGGCGCCGTCACGCCTTCCGGACCCGTTAGCACCCCATTGATCCGCGTCCCTACTGGTACTGGATCCGTCCGGGCCTCGTCGACCTTGTACGCCAGACCCACGGGAAGTGCGTCGGGAGTTCCTGTTTCCCCTAGCGGTACCACTGGAACCGAGCCGTTGTTTACCGGTGGTGCGGCGAAAAATGTGGGTAGTGGAGTCGCGGTGGTTATGGCTGTCGCTGCGGTGCTTCTGTAGATGTGGGATGGATAAATGGTGGTATATAATGAGGGGGAGCTGTTTCGGATGTAATTGTGTACATACGCTCATTTGTACTTTAATATGTTACGTGGAAAGAATCATACGGTAATCGGATTGGCGGATGGACCACATTGCCCAATCAGATCGCCATAATAGAAGCTCCCAGCCAAGACGGGAGGATCCGGTAGGGCTCACGCGGTAATACCATACATCCATGGTTCAGTCCAGTCCCTGTTATCCCTACTAAATGTAAACATATAGACCTCTGTAGACGAATTAATACTCATGCTATGGAGTATGTGTGTATATTTTTTTCTGCATAGCGCATACCATACATAGCACGGAATACAGTGTGACCCCATCCCACACCAACATGATAGGCAGATCCCGGGGTCGGTGTGGTGTGGCTGAACTGAAAATTAAAACCCCCGACTGGGGCCAAAACACCGCCGACCCCGTTTTAGCCACCGTGTTTAGAGGAGTTCGCATTTTATATAAATAGGTGGGCTGTCTTTTCTTTCTGACACTTCACCATCTTCATTCTACCATATTTTCAACCTCTATCAATTTTCCAGAACAGTATATACATATACACAACCGCCAAAATGGGCCTCATGGACAAAATCATGGACAAAGTCATGGAAAAAGCCCAAGGCGGCGGCGGCGGCGGCGGCTACAGCGAACAACCCTCCCAATCCTACGGCGGCGGTGACTCCGGCTACAGCTCCGGCCCCCCTCCAGGAGACCTTCCTTATCCCTGGGTCTCACGCTATGATCCGAACAGCGGGCGCACATACTACGTGAACGAGCAGACCAGTGAGACGAGCTGGGAGCATCCTGGTTCCAGCGGTGGTGGTGGTGGTGGTGGATACGGAGGAGGGGGATACGGTGGTGGATATGGTGAGAGCTCTGGATATGCGCCGCAGGAGCAGGAGCAGAAGAAGGATCATAGTATGCTTTATGGGGCTGGGGGTGCGGCGTTGGGGTTGGCGGGTGGTGCGTTGGCGATGCATGAGGGGGAGAAGATTCGTGAGTTCACTTTGCTGCGGGTATGTAAAGGAGGTTACTAACGGTGACAGACGATGGATGGGAGGATAAGAAGGATGACATTCAAGAGGGTGTGCAAGATTTCCCTGAGAATGCCGCCCACTGGACTGGTGAAAAGGTGCGCTATCCTACCCCCACAGCCATTGAAATGGACCAAAACTAATCGACACGCTAGGTCGGCGAAGCCGAAGAAATCCCCGACAACATCGAAGAAGGCTGGGACCGCTTCGGAGACAAGGTCGAGAACAGCTGGGACAGCACCGTAGACAATGTCGAAGATGCTCCCGAGAACGTCGCCGAATGGACAGGTGAGAAGGTCGGGGCTGTGGAATCATTTGGCAGTGATATCGGGGATGCGTATGATGAGGGTGAGGCTGAGGGACGGGGTGATGATGACTGGTGATTGCCTCGCGAGCATGAGGACTAGGATTTGGGATGATTCGGTATAAAAGTGCATAAATGTAGCACTGACTGGTTATGAAATTTTGATATCCAAATGAAGAATATGATTACTGGACAATATGGTTGCATCCGTTCTTTCTACTAGTCTGTATTGGGTATAGAAGCTTGACTGTCTCATTAGGAATTGGTGTAAACACACCCATGAAAAAAGTCGTTTGTCTTTCAGCTGCCATGTGTCAGATCGATGCTATATAGGATGAAGTATCTAAGCATAATCCATGGTCGCCATACACTATCTGTGACTGTTACCAGTCGTGCTAAGGACAATCAGCGTTGGTCTCATCGCTACTGCTGACTTCTGATGCAGATGAAGTCATGACTTCTTGAGCAGCAAGAAGAAGTGCCGCTGGACTTACTGTCATCTATCTATGTGCGTGCACAGCCCATTTGCATGTGTCAAGGTGACCGAGAAGGTCATAGATGGCCTTATATAGGCGGTAAAACTTGTCCTATATCTCCGGAGTGTTGAAATATGAGAAAACCATTCCCATCTCTTTTATGCTTTGCAACTGTTGGTCTTGGGACATGGACTTGTACTTGTCCTTGCTGGCTGGCTCGTTGCCGGTAAACATCTTTAAGAGATTTAGCACTCTCTGATACAGCCTCAAGGTTCAATCCACACTTACGCTGCCCTTCTTCCCATTCCGTCAAGCCAGGAAAGTCGTCAACCTGTTCGGATGGGCTTCGCTACCCAGGTCTGCCAGCACTTGGGACTCCCCCAAGGCGCCAACGCGAATTAGCTGTCGTTATCCATCGTTGCATAAATGAGCAAATGTGTTGGGAACGACACGCTGAGGAATAGACCAAGATGCTAGTGTTTTCTTGAATGTCATATGCCATATCAATGCTATAGGATGAAATATGTAGGATGAATTGTAAGACAATTCGACTTAGGGTTGAAGTTGAAGGAGAGAGGCTGGCTATGAATGGCCCCAATCGAGTCACCAGGTGAAGCCCTCGAGGAAATAGTCAGCTGTGAATGTTTGTCAGTGACGGGCCCTCTCTCATGTTGGAACCAAATCACTATGATAGTTTGCGCGAATACACACTATTAGAAGCATTTTTCTACTTAGATATTAAATACCATCCCTAAGAAAATCTAATCACTCAGTCGCAATACCATGGACTATTTTAGTGTAATCCATGTGCACTAAATCCGAGGGGGAGGCTGAGGCCTGAGGGGCGAGGTGGTTGGCTATTTTAGACCAAAGAATTAACACGTAACTGGAACCATAAAAATGTAAAAATGCGCACTTACTCATAACCTCGAAAATCAGACGATACACTAGCGCTTTTCTGCTTAAAAGACGAGGGGCCATAAATACGAGCTCAACCGCTTGCAAAGATGCGACTCCAATATTTTTGACAGTACCATGGCTTCCCATCCACCTTTATTAACGCTCCCCTTCGAGCTCACCTCAGTGATTATATTTAACCTGTTCAACCGGGACATAAAACACCTGCGCCTAACATGCAGGTCCTTCCTTAGCACAGCGCGCCTACGCTTAACCCGTGTATTCTATTGTGCTGGCAGTTTTATCAGAATTTGGTACAGCAGCAGGAGGATGTGTTCCTTATGGGAACGGATGTGGATGCTCGGGTTTATGGGCTGAAGCGGTTTCCGGCGTTGAGGAGGATGACGATTACGCCTGCGGCACATGGGTGGATTTTTGCGCCCTTGTACGAGACGCCTATGATCCGCGCCCTGGTCCCTGCCAAAGGGCTTCAATTACCCGATTCCACGCAGTTGGCCAACAACGCCAGATGGCGGGACGCGGCCGGAGGTTTATGCTTGGGAGAGTTCTGAAGAGACAGAGAAGAACAAATGGCGTGGGTTCCGGGTCGTCATGCGCGTGCTCGCGCAGCACCAGGAAGACCACCATACCACTGAGTTGCGCATCAATGTCAATGGACTACATACAGGCCTTCATTGCCGCATCTTCGACCGGTCATGCGAGGAGTACGACAATTTTGTGCGGGTAATTCGCCGCCCTGGCTTCTCGCATCTGCACCTTGACCTCATGGTCCAGCTCCAAGAATACGAGGACTGGTCATCTTTCCGCAGTGGGTATCTGTATCGCGCACTAGCATAGGCGCCAGGCCTGCAGCATATCAGGCTGCGTACCAATATTGATTCTGGTTCATATTTCGGAGCTAGGGTGGAAGGCAGCGCTGGGAACACGATCCACTTCATGGCCCTGCAGAGCATCTTCCCAGTTGAGAGGTGGCCAAAACTCCAATATTTTGGACTCTCGAATTTTCTCATTACGCAATCTGATGTGATCTCTCTTCTGGCTACGCTGCCATCGACTCTGCGTTCGGTGGAGCTGAGCTTCCTCGAGTACCTGGACCATGGCGGTCATTGGTACGGTCTACTCCAGGATGTACGTGATAAGTTGGGCTAGCGGGAACGAGATAATAAACCCAAGGTGATTGCTAGTATTGCGCTGTGGCCGCCTCGTGCTGGCTTTGGTATCTGGATCGAAAAGGACACCACCAAATTTCTCTACGAGGACGGTCCATGTCCGTTTAGGGAAGAATCTCGTCGGAGTATTCTACCCGGAACAGGAATTATGCGAGATACATTTGAGCCGGAGCATGAGCGGCCTTATACAAATCATTCGACTCTGGCGAGGATGGGGTATATTATAAAGAGTAAGTGGGATGGGCGGGGATTGTGATTGATAGCACCCTGTCTGCATTTCATGGCTGTTAGTCGCGTTTAATTATAAAGGTTAGATCTGGTGTTGGCTTTTTCTGTTATATTGCTTTTTGGCTCAATTCGATTCCACATAAAATATATATATGTACGCCCGGCATGGTGATCTCCTGGTGATCCTGGATATAGATCGGTTCCCCGCATATTCCGGACCTCGGTTGCGGAGTTGCTTGCAGACCTTTAGTGTCATTTTCAAAACATTTAACTTCGCATTGCTAAACTACTTGGGAGTGAGTTTTCAGAAGTATAGGGACATCAAACCTGAGACAGCAATGGCACCCCCACTGGCAGGCATTCGCGTAGTCGAACTGGCAGGCCTGGCACCAGGTGAATCCACTGACTGACTCTACCAGTGAAGTGAACAATGCTAATATGAGCGCAGGCCCCTTCGCCGGCCTCCTCCTCTCCGACTACGGCGCCTCCGTCCTCCGAATCGACCGCCCCAAACCCCCCCAAGCACCCCCTGCCCCCGACCAACTCACCCGCCACAAAACCTCCATCACCCTAGACCTCCGCGACAAATCCTCCCATGCCCTCCTCCTCTCCGTCCTCCAGCATGCCGACATCCTCATCGACCCCTACCGCCCCGGCGTCCTGGAACGCCTCGGCCTGGCCCCGGCAACGCTCCTGAAACACAACCCGCGTCTCATCGTTGCGCGGATGACGGGCTTCCGCCGCGACGGCAAGTACAAGGATATGGCGGGGCATGATATCAATTACATCGCTGTGTCGGGGGTTCTCTCGATGCTGGGACGGGATAAGGAGCCGCCCTATGCACCGGGGAATTTACTTGGTGATTTCGCGGGTGGTGGGGCGATGTGTTTCGTTGGCATCTTACTCGCGTTGCTTTCCCGTGTGCATACGGGGAGGGGACAAGTCGTTGAAGCGAATATGGTAGACGGATCGGCGTATTTGGCCGCGATGCCGCGACTCACGCGCAAAACACCGCTATGGAACCAGCCAAGGGGGCAGAATCTTCTCGACGGTGGGTGTCCGTACTACGATACCTACGAAACACAAGACGCGGGGAAATACTTTGCAGTCGGCGCATTAGAGCCACAATTCTACGCTGCCCTACTCCGCGGCCTCGGTTTCAAGAAGGACGAGCTACCCCCGCGCGAAAACAAGGCGAATTGGCCAGTATTGCGGGACGCATTCGCAACCCGCTTCAAGCAGAAGACGCGACAAGAATGGGAAACCGTATTCGACGGAACAGACGCATGCGCAACACCCGTCTTCGAGCAAGACGAGCTGGAACAAACCGGGTACGAGCAACGCCCCGCGGTGCATCTGACTGCGACGCCGGGATACAGCATCCCGGACGATGACGGAGGGTGGAACGGGCGAATATTGTCCCCCGGGACAGGAGGTGAGAAGACGCTAAAGGAGTGGCTTGGATGGGAACGGGGACGGGAGTTTGAGGCGAGAGAGGACGGGGCGTTGGCTTTGGTGCGGAGTGTGAGTGTCAAGACCAAGGCCAAGTTGTAATCCACTGCACTTTTCCCCATAGAGAGAGTCATGACGGACACCCCGAAACGGTGTCGTCGGGACGGATGTTGATTGGTCGGTACCTCGGACATGGCGAGCTGAGGGTCCACTAGATATGTAATGTGATTGGTCGGAAATGCCGTATTGATGTGTTACGGTGTATTGTCAGGTACGAGGGAATACGGTATGCGATGAAATGGCTGCATTTCCTGTTTGGGAAGCTATGTCGTATGATAGTTGGCAGATAGATGCACATACAGAATTATGGCACAGATTGACTCTCACACTAAGCAATTAGAATCTGCCATTTAATTGACGAGCGATACTCTCCCTTTAGCCACCCCTTAGCCACAGCTCGAAGATTCCACGATCTAACGGATAAATACCGGGGGAATGAAGTGATATCGGACATTTGCTCCACACTTCGGAGCCGGTCTTGAAACGGTGGAAAATGTCAAGTGGATGATGCACCAGCCACTCGAGTGGCAGGGGCGAAAATCTCACAAGTTGCGCGGTAATAAGCGAGCCATTTGTCAAGCCACAATCCTTTCATTTCAATGGGTATGTTTGTCTTGTCGAGCTCATCGATGAATATGTGCCCGTACTGCTTGGACCTAACGAATCGCTGGGATGTGAATCTGTAGCCGGAACTGATACCTGCTAGTTCTCCTAAGCGTAATCACGGGTCATCTTGCAAGCGCTCCATATGCGCATCGAGAATAGCTGATGCGATTTGCGGATCTCGAAGCTTACTTCCGCAGGATTCGATCCTGCGCTCACTTAGATCTTCAATTTTCTTCGACGGTGACCATGTCCAATTCATCAGACAGAACGACCAGACAGCGCTGACAACGGAAGAGGACCGCGAATTCCCACCTGGGTGGTAACACTCTTCCAGGTTAATTGGGACTTTCTTCCATGAGATGTTAGTTCGCATTTAATGCAATAGCAAAGACAGAATACCCTGCCATTATTTGTTTGAGACGCAATGTGGTCCGGCCCATCCGCGATATGTGTCTTAGAATGGACTTCAGCTGCGCTGTATTCGGAGTATGGCTCCCGTGTAAAATGAGAATGAGCGCGATGGTGGTTCCATATTCACCGCCCTGAGAACTCCCAAGTATGTCTACTTGCGAATGTAAATTAGACGTAGTTCTAGATGCAGCCAAGTGGCTGAAAAAGAAACCGCCAAAGATTGGCAGACCAACAGTCTGTTTGTCGTCGTATCTCCTCAATACTTTCCCACTAGTTAGGGTGGTCGATTGGACGTTTGTCTGATCGTCTCGCAATTGGACGAGGATCACCAAGCATAGCACATGTCGATAGATTCCCTTTGGAATTATTAAAGCCATCCCGGCATAATAAACCAAACGAAAGACTCACTTTGGCTATCCGCATTTAGTTCAAGGGAATTGATCATCTATGATCTTTTCATCGTCCTCGTTTGCTGTACTCGCTCCTCGTTTGCCTGGCTTGTGATATACTTCTGGGAAACAAAACATTCGCTTCAGATGCAATTTGCTTGGAGCTGCATAGAGTTTCTCCCTTAATGCTCCCGACAGATTTATGTCATATCATTGAAATCGTCAATGGCACCATCTCAGAGAGTATTTTTTGGGCTTGTATGTACCTGTGCATATTCCCAACCACATTTGAACTTGCAGTCAGGTTCTGGGCAAGAAAATACTTGCTTCAGACATCTTATCTTCGGCCTGGGGCCCAACTTCTTAACCCCTGTCAAAGGAACCCCGTTCGAGAGGAATGTGCGGGGCGTGTTGTATTTATTATAAGCTACACCTTATTTCACCACATGAATTGTATAGCACATGAGTACTTTGATAATATTCAAGATATCGGTTAGTTGACGTTTGTTTTCTGACAATATGAGCCATGTTGCATCCATGTCACTTGCCCCTCGAATGAGGTGACAAACGGGATCTGACGTGCAGAGCTGTATTGGTCTGCTATTTTGTGTAAATTATCATTAAGAGCTTTATGTAACTGGCTGATAATTGTTGAGGCTGATGAAGAATGGATCGAATGTTGGTTGACAAGGTTAGAGGATAGAAAAGAGATGGAGAATGCATGCGTGGAGGAGTGAGAATTATCTGCGCTAAATTGGAGTGGATGTATCTCATGGCTATTCAAACCTAGGGTTCTTGCTATACTACTACTAAGTTACTTGGACTGATTTCATTTCACTACTGCTCCAGCTTCTCAGAGAGCCAAAATCCTGTATTATACTGCAGCATTGGAGGTCATCCCGAATCTGATGGATGCGTAGCATATCTTTGGGACTAAGGCTTTGGAAGCTTGATAAATGTTGTCTTATTGACCGTACTAAGCAAAGAAAGAATCACATTGTGCAACATCAAAGCGAATCGGTTTTGGATACATATCACATCGCCATAGCCATTCCCTACAACTCATCAGCATATCCCCGTACATCAAGACAAAGAAAACTCACCTCAGCCCACAAAACCCCATTCGGGAGATCTCTGCTTCCTCCAAGCGGGCTATCTATAATTCTACCATCACACAACCACGTCGTCTTCCCTCTTTGCAACGGCCCAAGCTGTCCGGTACCCGTTGACGTTGGTTTTCGGGAATCTCGAGTTGCTCACGGAGCCAGGTTACTAGGTTTGGGGCGAATGTGACCATTTTGGTGTAGGTCAATGGAAATTTAGTATGTGGATAACGAGGGCTGATGGTTGAGTCAAGATAATGAAGTACTGTGGTTAGTCTATCAAATCTCAGCGCTGCACGAAATGAAGTAATTTTGATGCGTTTACTTTCGTTGTATATATAGCTGACTTGTTTTATAGCATATCGCATCATTCCAAGAGAAATAAAACCAAATCTTGCATATGCTGGCACGGAGTCATAAGCTATTAATCTTCTCTGGGTGCTAAATATATATAGGGCTTCCCTATACCTCTAGTAAAACGCACAATTACGTGGTGCGGTTGCGATGTATCATGGCGCGTATTAAAGCCGATAATAATATCAGGCCTGGTGAATTAGGGACAATGCTATTCCCATTAACCAGCATGTAAAGAGTAGAGGGAGATGGTTGATAACAGCTAAGGTAGGTTACAGAATATCACGTGAATACATGCCAAATGATGTGAGCTTAAAATCCACGATCCAGGAACATATAAACAATGCATCGATAACAATGCATAAAACATCCGGATCTTCCGACAGGGCCTTATGTCACTGACCTTAAAATCTGGAAATGATACAATGCAACCCCACGGCGGATGTGGCGCAGTGTCTCAATTGCTCCACGGAGATACTCGAGTGTTTATCGATTGTATACGGAGAGATACGATAAGGACAGTGAATATTCCTGTACCGGCGCAAATAAATTCATAAATACAATGTACTCATATCATCGTATATATGCCCATTGCTTACAGAGTGCAGACAGGGGTATATATGCAAGTAATTTCTGACGACAGGAATGCCATGACTTCATGTTTCAGTTATGTGGCTGTGCATCACACCAGCCACAGTGATAGACAGTACGGTACGATACCATACCATACAACACGGTACGCTGAATACGACTGTAACCTGGTCTTTTTTCAAGGATCGCACCCTTTTCCCCCTCTTCTTCAACTTCAATCATCACTTTCACTCTTTCCCAGTTTCCCTTTCGATCCCTCTTTATATTTCTTCTCTTTGATATTTCTTCTCTTTGAGCCCCGTCTGTATCCTCATACCGTTTCATTTGTTTATCTCCTGCATTCCCAGCCCGACCGGGAATTCATCTCAAAGACGCCGTGTGACTTTGGGTCAAAAGTACCGCCTCGTCCACCCTCTCAACAACAGTCGACATTGAATGATTGCTTGTCTTCAGCGAATGGCCTGTTGCTGCTGGACGACCGGAACCGTCCTTAATCGCTGATCGTTAATCTGCGACTGATTTGTGCTGCTGTTGCCGCCGGATCCCGCTGTGTATCATCGTCATCTAAACTGGGCCCGAGTCCGACTCGCCTGATTCAGTGCCGTCTCTTTGTCGATTCTATTTTTTCTTTTAATCCTCTTCCTCCCCTAATACCCTACTCTTTCTTATTTCCTCGTATATGGCCGGCGTGCAACTCTCCAACATGACCGATTTTCGAATGCCGCAATCTGTTCCAGCCCGGAAACCGGCTCCCCCGATTCATCATGGATACACCGCGTACCAGTCCTACGAACCTTTGCATCCTTCGCAACAACAACCTCAGCAGCAGCAACTGTCGCCTCACCCGTCTGTCGGATCATCCATGGCCAGCAACCGTAATCGAATGTCCTTTGCGCCTTCTACCTACATGAACACCAGTCCGCAATATCCCGCCAGCCCAGCATCCCAGCATTCAATGAACGGCCCGGCTCTATACCCACCATCTCGACGTATGTCCACCGCTACGACCTCGACCAACTCGACCGGAAACCAACCCGTTTCCGCTGGCGCCACCACGGATATTCGTCGCAGCACCTCCGCTCGTTCAGCCAATGCTCAGCTGGGCTATGTCGCTCTCATGCGGAGACAGAAGGCCACCGTCTGGTGTGACCGGTCGCAACCGGAAGATCCGCGCATGAGGGCACAGAAAATGGCGGAAAAGAAGCGGGCGTACTTGGAAGTTCACGGCGCGGGCGCCGGACGCACGGGTACCCTAGGTAGCGGGAAAAACAAACACGGAAACAAGGGTGTCACGGACTTCTCTCCATCAACCCTGGTCGGTGCGAGCGTGCCAGTGCGTCTCAGTGCCAACGAAGTCGGAGACGATGCCGAGGATGATGCTCGCAGTGACACTGTCCCTGTCCATCGCCGGACAGATAGCGGCCGCAGCTCTCTGGGCAGTGCTCATCGGTACACCAGTGGATATCAGCGACCGCCACCAGGTCCGCCAGGCAGTAGCCATAACCAGACTCTCGAAGAGAAGGTTCCGGAACAACCGCCTCCAGCGGAGAACCCACCCGTGGAAAATACCCACCCGGGCCACGATGATGATGCCAATAGCTTCAACGGAAGTGAGCCCGAGGAATACTTTGGCACTGTGAATGACATGAAAGCACCCAGTGCTGCTATGTCGGCTACAGAGCGAGCCAAGAGGGCCGAGGAATTGAAACGTCGCGGCAGTGTCGACGATCGTACAACGTCAATGAGTGGTGTTCGTCTCTTTGTTGCGAACCCGGATGAGTAAACGGGTCTACAGGAGCTTTGGATCTACATCAGAACAAACCTTCACTCTACGTTTTTCGTTTTCTCCTTATTATGTTGAAGATACTGTCTTTTGATTGATACCAGGGCTGGCACCATACAGGCCACTACTACCATGGCCTTATCCGTCAAGTCCACGTCTCTCGTTTTGTTTCAACCAGGTGGCATGGTCCCTTGGAATCGATACTTTCTTGCTTTTTGTCTCTTTATATTCCCCTCTGCTGCATGGCACTGGAGCGCCGCGTTGATGAGACATTGGCTCGAAACTTGCATTTGCACTTGGTGCATATCTTTGGGCATATTTCTGGCCCGGTGGTGAATTTTGTGATTAGATATAATAATATAATAATAAGATTGTACATAGCATCTAGATCTCGTACTAGAGCACTGGGCAAACACCACCAGAGTACTCCGTATGCTATCAAGAGCTGACTAACCATCACGTGATGGGACGCGAACCCGCGACTTCAATTAGAACGCGTTCCAGTAACCTCAGGCTCTACGATAACTCGGGTCCACGCGACGCAGCATAACACGTTCCGTTGCTGATTTTTGCTATTGCAACGGGTCAATTTGACCAATAACGACAGCCAGCAAGTTTCAGTGACATCGAACGAGAAAGCGAAACTCCCTTAGACGACGCCCTCCCCCCCCCCCCGCCTCGGATACCCAACGACCCCTGACAGAACCCAACTGCATTGATCCATAATTGTACACATGACCGCATACCCAGCGTTACTACTATCGAGTCAACGCTAAGACCTGCGAAATCAATGATTACCAGAGCCGCTTCGTTGGGCAGCGCCATGGAAGTCATGGATACGAGCCCGGGGCTGCCTCAGCCCGAACAGACGTTATCGACTACGCACGAGACACCCAGGAAGCGCTCGCTACAGGACGTTGACAATAGCATGGACGTGGATTCCGCCAGGGAGAAGGAGAAGGAGAATCAGGAGAACACCGCATCGGAACAGAAGTCGTCTGCTGAGACTGACAGTGCAGAGAACCCTGCCCAGGAAGCTGAGGGAGAGCGTACCTCGAAACCGCAGCCAGAAGTCATAAAAGATAATGTGCGGGTGGAGATCCCGCTGAATGCCATTCCCCCGCCGAATACGACTACAGAGCGCTCTGAGCAATCTACCACCCCTTCTGCGAAGAGGCGGAAGGTGTCCCCTGCGAGCAAGGAGACTAAGCAGCAGGAGAAGGAGGCGAAGGATCGGCAGAAAGCGGAGGAGAAGGCTAAGAAGGATGAAGAAAGGGCTAGGAAAGAAGAGGAGAAAGCTAAGAAAGAGGAAGATAAGGCTAAAAAGGAGGAAGAGAAACGGGCAAAGGACGAGGAGAAGAAGAAGCGGGAGGCTGAACGTGAGGAAGAGAAGAAGAAAAAGGAGGCGGAGCGTGAGGAGGAGAAGAAACGAAGGGAGGAGAAGAAGAAGGCTAAGGAGGAGGAAAAGGCGCAGAAGGAAGAGGAGAAGCGGAAGAAGGAGGAGGAGAAGACTAAGAAGGCGCGGGTATGTTTTGTTTCTGGGCAGGTAATGTTGGAGCATGCTAACAGGTGCAGGCGCAAACGAAATTGAATTCCTTCTTCGCTAAGCCGAAGACCTCGACTGAGGCTTCTAATGCAAGTTCCGGCGCGGCGCCTAAGGAGCCATCTAATGGTACCGCGGATGAAGGTACAGCTAAGACTGCATCAGACTACTATCGCATTTTCCCCGAATTCTTTCTGCAGTCGCATACTGTTGTCGCCCCGCCTCATCGATTCAAACGGGATTCAGAAGCGCTAGAGACCATGCGAAAAAAGGTGGACGAATCATTGCACAACAACGACGACTCGCAAGAACCGCCCGTCTTCCGGCCATCAGAACTGTTCCGTATGATTCCGTATAAGCGACGACGAGGGAGGCAGGCGACAACGGTCAAGGACATCCTACTCCAACTTCAGCATATGGGAAGCAGTGGAGAGGGAGCAACAACAGTGGAACCACCGCCAGGCCAGCGGCCACAAGATCTTCTCAATAAGGTCCGAATGAAGTCATTACGATTTGGCGAGGATGTCCGTCCGCCCTACCAGGGAACGTTTACCAGGAATGTCCCCGAGCCATCAGCCAAGAAACTCTCGCGCAACCCGTTCAGCCGCAACTTACCAGAAACGAACTATGACTATGAATCAGAAGCAGAATGGGAGGAGCCCGAAGAGGGCGAGGATCTAGACTCGGAAGAAGAAGAGGAAATGAGCGATGACGGAGAAGACGATATGGATGGGTTCCTTGATGACGATGACGACCAGCCCGTTGACGGGAAACGACGACTTATCGTGGGCGATCTGGAACCGCAAAGCTCCGGTCTCCGCTGGCAGGAGAACGACATTGACCCGGTTCTGCACATGTACAAGATCGAAACGATTTCAGATTCGGTCAGCTTTCCTATCGATCCGTTTTCCACGGCTTACTGGCAGAAACCGTCTAAATCGAATGACACCGCGCCGGCAACCCAATCGTCCAATTCCAACGGTACAGGAGCGGAGGGCAGCAACAAAACTAGCAATAATAATGGTTTAACCATACTCGGGAGCGGGCCTGGAAAGGCCAAGCGGTCATTCCCGCCTGAACAGCTTGAGGAGTTTAAGTCGGCTGTGAATGGGAGTGACTTGAGCAAGCTCGGACTGGTGGAGATCTTAAAGAAGAAGTTTGTCTTCTCGACTGGTTTCTTAGTATGCACGCTAACTGGATATAGGTTCCCCAAGGTCTCCAAGGAGGTGCTGAAGGACACGCTGACGAGTACGGCCACGCGGGTTGGGAGTAAGGAATCGGAAAAGAAATGGGTTTGCAAGTGACATCTATTTTTATTCTATCTTTGAATGATATAAAGCATTTTTACCGTTATCATGACACTACCAATGCAATAGATCACATCTACACACGACATTGCCCACCATCACACCTCCCTATCCTCCCTCACCAAGTTCCGATACGGATTTTCCGCATCCGCATCCTCCGGCGACGGAATCGTCTTCTTCGCCCGACACGGACTCTCCACAGCCACCGAAAAAGCCGGAACATCCCTCGTAACAATCGACCAGGCCCCAATAGTCGACCCGCGTCCGACCCGCACATCAGGAAGAATCACCACATTCCCACCAATCCAGCAATCATCCTCGATGAAAACGGGGTGTCCGAACTCGACGAATTTCTGCCGCGAGAGGACGCTCGTGTCGTGGCCTGCGCTGAAGATACCTAAGTTCGTGCCGATTTGCACTCTGTCGCCGATTATCACGAGGCTTGTGTCGAGAATTGTCAAACTATTCTTGCCAGCCGTACACTTTACAAGGAGGAAAGGGAGGTGGAGGGGCGAGACAAACTTCATAACATTACACCCATAATCCGGCAGAAACGGCGGCTCCACGAACGTCCCATCACCAACCTTCCCAACGACCCTTCGCAACATCTCCAATCTTTTCGCGAAAATCTGGTCGTACGAGACTGCTTTCGTGTCGAAGGCGTTGTACTCGGCTGTCACGCTGCGGCAGTGGTGGCGCACTTCGAAGAGTTTAGAGGTGTTGGGGTTGTACCTGGTTTTTTTTTTTTTTTTTTTTTTTTTTTTGTTAGTGTTTGCTTTTCTTTATAGGGATGGAAAGGGGAGGGAGGGAAGGATACAATATGCCGGAGATCATGGCTTCGTATTGCTCGCACAAGGGGATACCATTGAGGTCTTGTGCTAGGGCGATGATTTCGGGGCGTTTGTGGGGGGAGGCCATTTTGTTGTTCTTGCGGTGGGATACTTGGTGCTGGTGTTGGTATTGTGGTGGAGTGGTTTTGAGAGAATGTCGAGAGGGGAAGGGTGTTTATATGGTGGTTCCAGCGTGTACTCGATTGCCGGATGGATTATCTTGAAGTACATAGTAGCATACCATTACCGACGTTTCCCCGATGTATACTCAGTTGCCTATTTGGGAAATTTGTAGGCTGTATGCTGACCCCGCAAGAGTAATACCACAAGTGGATTGTATCGACATTACTCACGCAGAACTAGAAGACTTGACAACACTTTGATAAACTTGTCGATACACTCAGACATGGGCTAAATCCTCGCCATAACCCCCCTCATCTTCCTAATCTCCTTGCCAACCTGCAAAGCCGCCTGAGACCCCTGCTCCAACGCGCCATCAATCGCAGCTCGCCAGCCATGCGCCCAGTCGGCCGACGCAAAGAAAACAAGCCCGTGCCGGCTCTGCAATTCCTCTTGATACTTCGCCATGAACTCGGGAGGCCACCATGCTGGTCCGCCTAGAGACCATGGGTCGGTGTTCCAATTGTGGAAGATCTATTATTTCAACAGCGTAGACTCAGACAAAGCGAAGGGAATGGAAGTTTACCATTCTGTTCACTTCCATAGGATGCAGCTTCTGAAACGCATCCACGGCCTTCTCCGGGTTCTTCGGTACGAAAGTAGCACGTTCATCTTTCCCAAACCCCACAATATGCGCGCGGCCACTGGGCGTGACCCTGTCGCCGTACCCAAACATCAGTAGATTCGGATATCCCATGCCATTCCAAGACGTCAGCTCGGATCCCTCGACATCCGCGTGGATATTGGTCATGTAGTTAACGTGCCCTACTCTGATAGCTTCCTGGCGCGTCGGGGATAGCGGCGCGTCGAATGTAATGATATGCAGGAAGTTAAGCGGCATTGTAGAGATCACACGACAGGCCCGGTCGTAAGGCATTAGCGCATGGGAGCGGATCATATCCCAGACTTGAGTTTACCATGCTGCCTCCGGTGATGTGAAGGAGGGCCGTTAGGATCCAGGCTTCTTCGGTGGATAGCAGATGAGGAGATTTTATCGTAGCGCTCTACTTCTTCCCGTGATACTAGGATGTTGCCGAGTTGCGAGTGCGGGAGGGGGCAGATGGAGCGGCAGTTCTGGCCGGCTGCGTTGATGAAGATTGTCCATACTCGGGCTGTTATTTGGCCGGCTTCTTCGTGCGTGAGGTGTTCGGGGGGTGGCTCCTGTTTGTTATCTTGTGAGCTGGATATTAGCGGCATGTATGGACAAGACAACTTACCGGGCACATTTATCGTGTAGTAGTCATTGTCGTAGCCGCGATGATGGGTGAGCGTTAGATCTTGATCCATCTTGTACCGCGTCATTTCCTTGAAGAGGTACGCCATGTGATGCGTTACCCAAGTCCCGCCCATTTCATGCAGATGTCCTTACACAACATATTAGAATTTCCATAACCAGACCAGCAGGAAGACATGCTCACCATCAGATTCCACCGTATACGTCCGTCCACCAACACGATCCCTCGCCCCAACCATAAGCACCGACAAACCTAGTTTACTTAAGCATACAGCATTTAACAATCCAATCAAGAAAACTCACCATAAGGAAAAGTCCAGCAATAATCTTTCAGCGATTCTGCACCACGATACGGGTACTCCCTTGCTGATACGCACAATTCCCTATTTGGGAGATGTATCATCTTTATCATCATCAAGCTCGATACCAGCGGCCCTCGTCTTTCTTCGAAACTCGGAGTCGTCCGTCAGAGGTGCACCGAAGTTTTCGAAGTATTCCCCCATAGCGTCCATAACGTCAAAGTCGGCTAGCTGCAGGTACTGGACTGCAAGCCTGAGTTGGAGCCGGTGACATCGATGAAGAGAGCCATATCTTTGTCCATGTCCATGCCCATGAGGAAGCGCGATGGCAAGGTTGAGGCGACGTCGGATGATGAAAACTTTGTGTTGGTATGACAATATCTTAACAGGCCCGGGTTTGTGGGAGTGCTGACAGTCCATGCTACCTATTCCTTATAATCTCACAATATGAGAAGAATGTGAGACTGTTGGTCTGAATAGGCTGCAGCATATGATACTACATTACAGGAGTAGTCTTCAAGAACCATCCGAGTAAGAGAGTTTACATGCACCCCAGCCCCATTCATGGCTTTCAGTAAACAAATCTACCGGAGGTTTCATCCAGTTCAATTGGGCGAGCTCTGTCGCTAAGCAAAATCCCCGGTCCAGGTTCAAAATTTGCATTCGGCAGGGAGCGACTCAACCCCATCAAGGTCGTCCGGAGCCAGGTTTTCCTTTATCTACTATCTGACCGAAGGACAACACGTCAATTGAAGAAGAAAAAATCGCAGTAAGTGTCCGATCTGGGTCCTACCGCATAACGCCAAGCTCCCCGTCCACCATACAGCTGCCCAAATACCAACAACAACTGCAGCACCACGGCAAAATACCGAAAGGAAAGGGTCTAAATTCTCGCGAACGGACGATCACCATGAGTTGTCGAGCTCTGGTTTGTCCGGGCCGAATAAGGCTCCAGTGGGGTCCAACGATATTCCCCGTGTCCGCCCAGTTCGGGCGCGCTCAGCCTACTTGATTCGGCGTCATACGGGCCCTTATGCAACTATGGAGTCGCAAAGGATTGAAGGCATCCATATTCAGGCCGCTCTGGGTGGACATACGACTCATCATTGTTGATTGTTAAGTCACTCATCTGTATCGGGCAATGATCCGCTACTTGAGGATTGAGGATATATATATGTATATAAAGACCATGACCACCCCCCGGTCGTGGGGCTATAAGCTAATAAAGTATATTCAAACCCCGGTTATTCAATATGGGATCTCCGGTGCTTGTGGCTGTGTTAGCGGTATCCTGGGTTTGCGGGCTAGCCGGTGCAGTTTCTGTTTCTCGGCACGTCCAACTCGGGAGTCACGAGTATTTCCTGCCCCCTCAACCTGCTTGGTCGTTTTCAGGATGGGAGCATGGACTTGTGGGCTCGGAGGAGGAGCTGATTCCTCTGACTGTTGTTCATCTTAATTCGACCAGTGAAGGCACGGAGTCTATCAAAGCGACGTTGGACAAGTTCCGGTGGGCGGATGATGTTTGGACGCCGGCTTTCACAAATGGTAGGTCAATATAGATAGCGCGTGCTCTCAGTTCTATCACTGACATTTGTATAGCTCTTTATGTCCAATACCCTTCGAATGCAACCTCCGGAAAGAACCTTACAGTTTCGCTAGGGCCAAATGGCCCCGTCGACAACGTCTTTACGAGTACGGGAAAGACCGCTGCCAATGGAACTGTTCCTCAGGGACCATACTTTGTCCACAAGTACACCGGCAAGGTGTATCAGGCGTACAGGCTGTACCCGGATACAAGCCAAGCATTTCTTCAGGTAAGCTTGCATCTCGCATGCATTCATATCGCATATAAACTAACCTGACATGCAGTCCTCCTACCAAGACCCCAACGGAGTCCACCACAACCTCCGTGTCGCAACAGATTCGGCTGGTGGCTTGACCGTTGCCGTTCCGTCTCGCTTATACTTCACCGCCTCCAGGTCCAAGCCCCTGGCAGGTGTCCGCATTGCAGTCAAGGACCTCTACGACCTCAAGGGCATGAAGACAAGCGGCGGCAACCGTGCCTTGTTTAAGATCAGCAAACCGAAGAACGCCACTGCTGTTGCTGTCCAGAAACTTATCGACGCGGGAGCCGTGGTCATCGGAAAGAACAAATTGTCCGAGTTCGCTTATGGAGGACCCTACATTACCGATCACGTTGACTACCTCCTTCCTTTCAACCCTCGTGGAGATGGATATAACTCCCCTGGTGACAGCTCCGGCGGTTCCGGCGCTGCTGTGGCAAGCTATGGATGGCTCGATGCGAGCATGGGTAGTGACACGGGTGGTTCCATCCGCGGTCCGGCGACGCAAAACGGAGTTCATGGAAACCGCCCCTCTCACGGTGCAGTAAACCTGACCGGTGCCTTGGTGTTGGCCAATTCAATGGACACGAGTGGTATCTTGGCCCGGGACCCCAGCGTGTGGTCCAAAATCAACAAGGTGTTGTATTCGGGCTTTGCCAAGGAATTCACAAAGTTCCCGAAGAAAATCTACGTCAATGCCGGTGATGTTCAGAGTGCGCTGTCACCAGAAGAACTCATTGGTCCTGGGTCTGGAAAGTTGGTTGAAAGATTGAACAACTTCACCGAGGCCCTCGCTTCATTGGTAAACGGCAACACCACAAGTCTATCGGTTGACGACCTTTGGCTTTCCGCCAATGACACAGGAGATACGACCTTGAGCAATCTGACTTCCGATCTTTACGGCAACCTGACGAGATACGAGCAATGGAACACGTTCGGCAAGGACTATCTCTCCACGTATATGAAGAGTCACGACGGGAAATATCCTTACATGGTGCCTAGTACGCTCCAGGGCTGGCAGACGGCTAATGAGTCCATGTCCCCTTCTATCCACAGGGAGGATCTCAGAAAAAAGCAACACTTTACCAAATGGATTTCTAAGAATGTGTTCAAGCCGGATGAGGAAACCTGCTCTGATTCCATCTTCTTGTACTTTTCTTACCCACAGGGTTCTCAATCATACAAGCCAGACGTTTCAAAAGAGTAAGTCCCAATCAGATCTCAGACACCGAAAGCCCCCAGCTAACTCATGACACAGCACAAACAACCCTTACATTTTCCAACTAACCGACCAACTATCCTCCGCCCAACAACAAGTAACCGCCCTAAACACAACCCTCAACTGCAACTGCACCGAATTCGCCGACCAAGAAGCCTGCACTGACCTCAATTCTTCTGAAAAAGAGCAGCAGAGTTCCGCTGCGCCCAACCGTCTAGCCTCGCTAGGTGATCTCCCCGACTACGCGGTTACGTTGGGTGAGATCGCTCTTCCAGACCTTGTTTCCGATGCGAGCATGAAGGTTGAGGCTTTGCCGTATGGGGTTGATATTGTCGCTGGGTATGGGTGTGATTTTATGGTGCAGAATTTGATTACGAAGTTATATGAGGCTGGACTCATTCAAAATGTTAAAACGGGGGTATCGGTTTATGGGGGTTAATAGTGATAATGCTGTCGAGAGCTTGTACATATAAAAATTTATGCTCATCAACTAATTTCAAACTGTTCAATAAACGTTTTAAGTGTCTTTCAAGCGTAATATTATCCGTATCCCGGTTCGTCCTCATATCCCGCAAATATATCTTCCCACGTCGGTAATGCCCTAAGTAGCCCTGCAGCAAGTCGAGCAATTCTGAATAAGACATTAGCATTAATACCCGATATTCATAAGCGAGATACGCATGACTGCATGTATAGCATCAATGGATTTTGATAGCTTGGTGATAAGTTTGCAGGCGCTGTCACATACCCCATTTTCTACTGGGAACTATTTGCAATTTGACATGTTAGTAAAGCTTACTCCCACAGCATGCTGACTAGTATGGACGTACCCAATCATCTGGATATTCGTGAATTGGAAGTGCGCAGATGGGTAGACACATGATAGATGCGTTAGATGCGTTAGATGCCTGCTGAAATGTCGAATCGGCCACGGCACTGCTGGTCATGAGAACATGTACGGAAACGGCAAAGAGTAAGAAGTTCATGTTGGCTATTCTATTAGTATGCTTCTGGAAGGATGGGAAAGAGAGATGATTATGATGGCTGATGGAGGGTTCGAAGAATGGGAACCAAGAGGGCATTTATAACCTGTGGTCAATGAATTTTGGCGCCCTGGGGTGCAATGCTTGCTATCTTATGTTTCCAGCAATCTAGGGTAAGGCCTGGTTCTGGATAGTATTATCGTATTGGCTAACACATAAACGCATGTACCCGGCTCAGTCGCAACTGGTAGGTATCTTTTCAACGCAACACTCCGATAGTTCAGAGTAACTGGCTATCCCTTCGGGTCTATAGACTAAAAGCTGTCGGTGAATGAGCTTAAGGGCAACGACTTGTTTTTCTGTCTAATGCAGTACCTCGATGTAGTTCGTTAATATCACCACGATGGATGAGCAATTACATTGGATTCCTACCCTACTCGACATCAATCTGTAGATTGTACTACACTATTAGGCATTTTGTTGCAAAATAATATTGCGATGAGCCAGTCTTGGTCTGGTGCCACTTGTTTGTTTTAGGGTTGTGGCGGATAAAACCGCCAGTAGCAAACAAAGAAAACTTCAATTTCTATCAGGTTCTCTTCTGACCATCTTCTTTTCCACCATCATTTTATCTTCTCTCTGTCATCATTCACCTGAAACAGCCAGGGGGTAACTCTATCATTCCAACTTTCCTTCCTCACTTGCTTAATTCCGATCGCTTTCACGCAAAGAAAGTGGGTTCTCAAAATGGCCAGCAAAAGGATAGAGACGAATACGAGTCCAGGCAGGTTCCTGAGAGTCTTCTCCCACCATCGAAAGTCAAGAAGCTCTACTAGTTCCGTTGTCGCCCCATAGCCAGTGGCAGAAAATGACAACGAGGGTGCTGGTTCCTCACAAAATGCGTTGAGCCCCCGCAACATCTTTGCAAGGAACACGTATGTTAGCTTGGATGGGAAAGCGCAATGGAGAGAATACTAATATCCAAGAGATTACTTTCAAGATGAGGAATAAACCAAGTCTATCTTCGTGGTTTGTTTGATCTGCCCATCCAACTATATGGATTGTCATTCCAAGAGGGACTAATTATTGAGGCCCAACAAGGTATAACTCTGCTATAACTTGAGATTGGATTGAATAGCCATCCGCTTAAAAGAAGGAACATACACATCGACAGGGAAAGGATAACGCATACGCAAGACATGACTAACTGATATTTCCGCCGGTTATGCTCCCGGTAGGCACAAGAAAGGCACTTACTCACACGAGATGAGCGACCAAATCAAATCAAAAAGGTACCAATCCCAAATAAAATAAAGCACGTTATGCCGTTACCACACAGAAAAGGGATTCTGTGATAAAGCAGATTATGTTTATGACCACAATCCTGACCTACGCGGATACAAGATGCACGGAGAGAAAGGGGAGATCATACCACCCAGCTACAAGTATTGACCCCAGCACAGCTTGCAATTTGACCGACTCGTGGCAGTACCAAAGTGGCAGTGCCAGGAGTGTGGCACCACTGAGCTGCCAGAAGCATTTCAGGTTCTCTCTGAATGCATGAATTAATTTTGAAGGTATGTCTCTCTTTTCATATACCCATACCAGCAATATACTAACCAAAAACCAGGTTGTCTCAACTGAATACAGGGTCCCTGAATTGCGCAGAATGTGCTCCGGTCAAGTTGTTCCTGGCAACTGTCAATAACAGAAAAGGCATTTATGCAGGTGGGGATAGAGATGCTTGCCTATATAATCTATTGTGAACAAAGTGACATGAGGAAGGAAAGGTAGGAGGCACTGCTCTGCCCAAACAAACGGCGTTTATGACTAACTAGCATATATCATATCCCGGGGTCAAAGATGACCTTCTGTTTAGTCCAGGTCAAGAACCGAAAACGTCTATTACCAGTTGTTGCGACGATGAAGCTACCACAAAGACAGATCGGCATCAGTTCGACATCGTCCCACCGGAGAAAAAGGCTCCCGGGGCTTCGTGCCGCAACCCAAACTCTTCCAAGACATATAGCTGGGTCAAGGACCCAAAGGGATTTGTAATGACGGCCTTTGGGCTTGATGGTACCCTATATCCTTTTATGGAAGGGTACATGGGGCAGAAGACGCGCGGATTCCCCCCTTGCTCAGTCAGTTTCTCAACTACGTGCCTGGGATCTCGCTCCCGGAAGACATATTCGAAAAATATGTCAACAGAATGTCCCCATTACTCTGATTTCCCCTTAGGGGGGGTATCGTTCTTCCTGAACATGACATCTGATATCATGAAGAAAATCAAATTGCTGTGGTACAATGGGAATTTCATTACCCAGAGCTTGATGTTTCGTTTGTGTTATGTGTCATGAGTGCTAAAAGCCATACAATAAACATTAAACAATATCACATATTGATACTGTACGGAGATCTTGATACTATCATTTGCTTTTAAGTTATGATCTTTCTATTCTTTATTGTGGAAAGATAGATGTATTTAAGTTGGTAAGAAGTTCAGCATTCTTTACTTGTTAATTAATTTAGTGTATGTTGTCTTTCAAAAAGGAGACCATCGTTTATCTAAGAAATGCTCTAGTATTTTCCCAACCTTTATTGTGTTCGTAGAACTTCGTAGACAATACACCTAATTCAGGCAACATGTCCAGCAATCCTAAAAACGATATTATATTAGCAATCTGAATCGAATTATACACTCGTCCCAGTGACCCGTGGAATTAGATGGGGCACATACCCCACGATGCTTCGAGTCCTATCCCATAATATTGCGTTAGCAAAAATTCAACTGATAAATGCACCAAACAGGCTGACTTACGAATGGCTTGGGACACTCAAACGCCTCCTTCGAACAGGAAGTCCAACAAGCAGGCTCTTGGCGCTTAGGAATAGCTGGTGTCGGGGCTGGAACAGGAGAGGCGATCGCAGTGTTGACCATGAGGGCCAGGGCGGACACAACGAGGACCGGGAGGTGCATGTTGCAGGTTTGTTTTGGATTGATGTATCAAGTTGAGGAGAGAGGTGGATAGATAGTATTCAAAACTGAAATCGACCACATATTTATATTTCTGACGCTGGGGTGTCAGCTCAGCTGGAACGGTTGCACGTTGGACTGATTCGAAATCCAATAATAGCTACTCCATTGTATACCTACATATGCAATGGAGCTACCGCACTGCATGCACCCAGCCCTGTGAATCTACGGTTGGCTAGCCGTTCCAAATCTGCAGGTGGTAAGGATGTTTCAGAACATGGAAATCCGGAGGAGAGAAAGAAAACAGGAGCCTGGTCAATTGACTTGCGGTCATAAAGCGGCTATGTAACACATGTAAGCGCCCTGATCAGGCACCGCTAGGTATCTCCCACGATCTCACAGCAATACCCAAATATTGCTGTCCAGTTCGAGGACACATCGTATAAGACCATTCTTGTGTGACTACAAGACTGTTGTTATGTAGCGCCAGTCCTACGTATCCAGCCCATAATACGATTCACGTTGTATGCAACCGTGAGGACAGCAACCACCACAACAGCCGTAAACGGAGCAGCTACCTCCCAAAAAAGCGCTTGACTCGGTTCCATATCCCGGATATCCGCTGTGTTCATGCCGAGGTAGCTCGAGACAAACGAGAGGGGTAGGAAGATTGTCGCGACGATGGTAAAGACGAGGATTGCTTTTCCATGGTCTTCTTGGATGATCTCGACGCGTTGGCATATCTAGTCGATGTTGTTAGTTCAGAGTCTTGTTTCGTTTATGTTAGCGTACCTGTTTTTCTAGATCCTTCGTGCGCTGCATCGCCATCAAACTTAGCAGAAAACAGCGATTTGAATACCGTCATACTCATGCCACTCTCAGAATCGGAACCTGTGTCACTCCCGCCATAGTTAGGAGCGATATACCTGGACTTGCGTAGGCCTTTTATTACGGATAGCTGACTAGAGATATTCTTGATGATTATCCCCAGCTCTTCGCGTAGTAGGTTCACGTCCACGAGCAAGCTTTTGCTAGGTGTACTCCATGCTTTGAGTTGCTAAACATGAAATTTATATCAGCTTGCGGTTTGTATTTGTTCGTGAAATCAAACGCACCAAGTGAGTGGTATATGTCACATAAATCTCTTCAACATCCAATTTTGGTATGGATTCACATGTTGAATGGCCCTGCAGCACAGACTGCAGCACAAGAGCGATGATCTTTCCACGGTCTATCCCGTTGTAGGAAGATTCCTCTTCGTTTTCCGGGCTGAACATTGCGCAGCATTCGTCTTGTGCGCCATCGAGATAATCAAGAATCAGATTGCCCTGGAGGCACATTACTCTCGAAAAAGCCTTTTCGGGATCACGAAGTCGTAGGCTGCTCGTCGAAGATGTAGATGTTGTAGAGCAGTCATCTTCATTGTCATCTTGAGTATCTTCCTCATCGGTACTCAGACTAGGTGACTCTGTCTGTGTCCCCCGCTCTTGGAAAGGTGCCGTCTCTGTTTGCGACTGAACTAAAGCCGATCGTTGATCTGGTGGCTCATCATGTATAGGGCTAGGCGACGCTGAACTGCTGTCACCACCTTCTTGGTCGATTTTGCGCATAAGTCTGGAGGCCTCTTGAGATGTATTCATACGAAGTAGCACAGTCGTAAGGAACACTTTTTCTATAGAACGTGGGATATAGAGTTTCTCAACGCCGAATAATCCATCACGTAGTTTCTGGATCCGATCTGTGATGGTATGAAGCGGAATGACAAAGACGCTGCAATGGAATGAGAAGAGGACATCCTTGTAAGGAGACTTAAATGTCTACAGTTTCTCTCCGTTTAGTTCAAGCACTAGATATACCAAATAATAGAAACACACCTGTACTACAGCATGTGTTGCTGCCCAAACCTTTCCTTTGACGATACAATCATAGTCTTCGTCAATGAAGCACCCCAGGACGTGGCTCAAGCGATGTACAAAGGAAACCAGGAGAGCGAATATGTGGTTATTAAGATAGTGGCTCTCATGCAGGATGGTAATCTCCTTCTCCACATCTGACTTTGTCCTCAGTGGCAAGTTGTTGTAATGTTGTGCAACGAACGCGCCTGAAGCATAGATGAGTTTGTAGTGCAAATGCGCCAGTAAAGCCCTCATCTGCTGCTTCGGCGTGGGTTTGTATTCTGAAGATACTTCAGGTCCAATTGCGCGCGGAAAGCCGTCGACTGACTCATCGATATTTTCCTTGATCGGCCACTTGAATATGGGCTGCTTGACCCCTGCTGAGCCTTTGGATATGCCTTCTCCCTGGCCTATATCATGGCTCTCCAATCTGGTTTCATCAATCTCGGCCTGAAACTTTGCAGCCTCTAGGACGTATAATGGTGGGATGTAGTATGAACCCTCGACAGTTTTGGGCCGTTGAATGAATGTATCAATTCTCTCCATGGTACGTAGTCGCTCAGTATGGTTATAGAGTATCCTTTGGTCGAGCTCAGTAAGATTTTGTGCGATGATAATGTCTCTTTCTTCCTAAAAAAAAAAAAAAAAAAAAAAAACATCATGTCAACTTCCAAAATGGCCAATGACGATATTTATGAGGACACCTACCCCAGGCTTTGGGGTGTCCCAGTAATAAGGTATTTTGTACTCGTCCAGTGTTTGCGGGCTAAGGATTCCCAAACTAGCCTTGGGGTACTCTGGGTGGTCATTCGTTGTGGAGTTCCAAACATATTTCCCTTCTAGTGGGATTATCACTGGTAGTCTCTGATATGATCGAGCTGCTTCAAAAGAGACCAGGACTGCGAGTGGCTCGCTGCTGCAATGAGACTGCAAGATGGATGGCCAACGAATGCCTTCGATAACACTCCCATCTTTCTGGAGCTTGTATACCCAATTTCTCAAGGTGATGGGAGAAGTCCGAGATGCTTCGATAACACAGTTTACTCGATTTTGAAACTCCTACATGTCCCACTAATCAGATCACGAAATGGTAAATGGCGAAAGCAATGTTGGAGACTTACAGACCACACCTCACACTGATCACGCCTTAAACAGAAGATGAGACCAGAGCTCAAAGTTACGCGAATTGTGGTGGGAAACTTGTACTTTCCAATTGTACATGTAACGATTGATGAGCTCCGGTTATCATATATGGCCGTGGGTGAGCATGTAGCGATAAAGTCTGGAAAAACAATGTTACCAAGAAGCGTACTAGGATTGAAAGAGTGAACGTACTATCACCAATGGTAAGAATCCAGAGCTGTGACACATGAAGGACGTCGATGATATGGTCGTACAAACATCTAATTGCTTGTTGATTTTCGCGAGATATGGACGAGTCTAGATGGTAGGCAGATTGGACAAGAGGCTGAACCCAGTGAGCCTTGGAGCTGTGTGATCTATTCCTTCTTTCTGGTGTCTTTCCGAGCGAGAAGTAGGGCTTCCAGCCAATGAAGGAAGTGCCTTTGAAGAAAAGCATGTAGCTTGCCATAGTCAGACAGCTCCTCTCTGAATCTCAGGTGATCGAACCAAAAAAGGCAAGAATATCGTATGTGTGCTATTGGGTCTGGTATGGGAGCCAAATCCTTTCTTACGATTCCGGGGTCATTTAAATTGTAAATGTCCCGTCGCAATGTGTTTGACATGGAAGATAGACACAAAGAGAAGATATTGTAATGGGTCGCTTTTGATCCAGCTAGAAAGACGACCTTTGACTTCTTCTAAACAAGATATTCCTTAGCTGACTGGTGTATGAAGTAAATGAATTGTTCTCGGATAGTAAGAAATGAGCTGCACATGGTAATAATCCTTTCCATGTCTGTTTGTTCGATACCTACTTCTCGAAAACCGGCTATGGTGTGCAATTCTAGGAGATGGAGTGGACGATACGCCATTATAGCCGTCGATAGAGCAAGAAAACAACATCGAGCGCTTCTGTGGCGTCGGATTCTCCCTATCATCTCATCATAGAGTGGTATCAAACCGGCCGGATATTTTTCGATGGTCTCAAGAATATTGCTCTTAGTTACGTCGTCTTCTTCCAGTCTTTTGAAGATAAGTGAGACCCAGAGAAATGTACCATCTGCTTTTCGATTAATGCGATTTGCGACTTGCAGCTGCATATTCCCATCATTCCGAAGCACGAATAATTGTGTGACCTTGTGGCTAATGAAAGTTATGATGGATCTGGAAAGTTGCTTTGCATTCAATTCCAGGCTGAGTCGCTCGTGTGAGTCACAGAGCTGTAGACGCTGCTCGATGTCGTCCCGATTGCGACTGGATATGATCCATTTCACCTGTGAGAACTGTGTGGTCACTGTATCTCTCACTAGATCCAGGAACGGAAGCATTTCCACGCTACACTCGTCAATTGCATCAACAATGAAGCATGCTCCTGGAAAGTTCGGGTCCTGGAGCATACTTTGAAACACTCCCGATAGAGCGTAAAATAAGTCGGGACGCTCGTAGAGCTCGCCGCCGGTCTGATCATATTGTTGACGCAGGTGTCGAAGAAGCGATGGCTGCTGAATTACAAGGAGATATATCAGGCCCCGTAAAATGGCACTGGCGTTGTTCAGTCGCGAGTCAGTGCCTTGGCAGATAAAGTAAGACAGCAAATGGTTACTGCCTTGCTCTGGAGATTGTTGCAGCTGCTGAGACAGCTCATCAATAATGCTTATCATAAGCATAGTTTTCCCCTTTCCAGCATCCCCTTTTATCCAAAGTAGTTGACCCGCCGCGTCTGATTGCCATTGCCGGAAAACGGGATTTTGAAGGACCCAATCAGAGGATTCCCGTAAAAGACCACCCTTCATTTTCTCAATCCGAATTTTATCGATTCGGGGGTCCGTCAATCGAAGTTTGCCAAGGCACTGCTTGTCAGAATCAGTCATCACTGAGGGTAGTGTTAGCACTATGATCTCTCAAACTCTGCCTTGATCACCTCACTGACCATTCCGAATAGTTGGTCTCCAATGCTCCAGGAACGCCTTGGCAGCAGATGCTCCTGTTGCGGCAGCATAGTCTTGCCATATCTTGTTCTTTTGGCAGTCTGCATAATCACAGACGCCTTTTATGATTATGTAGGGAATGTTATCCCAGATACCGGCGCCTTCCATCTCAAACCCAATCATGTCCTCGTCGGTGGCCAATTTATTGCGGTAATCGGCTGACTTCACCACAGTATCGCCAGATCCCATAGTTCCAATGTGCATTGACGGGGTATAGGTGTCGGATAACGTATCATCTTCATTATTAGGACGCTGCCATAATCCGTCTCGATGTGTCTGAAGAGTACTGAGGTACTGGTAAACCCGGTCGCGGAACTGCTTTCTCGTTTCTTTTGTCTTCAAGTCCGCAAGAATCGCTCTGGTTTCGCGGGTGTGACGACCAGATGTCTCCTTGATATTCTTCTTGCGCTCGAATCCGTCGGGGTACCGCCTGCCAAAGTCGTACTCCACCACCCTATCGCTAAGAATCACATCACCTAGAGAAACTGGAGTGCCATCGGATGTAAATCGAACAGCCCCGCAGATGCCCACCAACAATGCCAATTGAACTGACGGGTAGCTCACTCGAAGACTGGAGGCGGCACTGGCAGCATTCCCTTTTCCTATTCCGGGAAGGCAGCACAGAACGACATCATGCGGACCGAGTTTTCCATTTGTATAGACGTTTGCATCGCCGGATTGTATACCATAGAGTTGATTCGATTTATCGTACGTCTTATCAAATAGCGCCTCGACCGCGTCAGCCTCGCGGGGAAGAGCGCAGATTATGGCGACTTCGAACTCGTCACGCGTGCTGGGCGGCATCCTTGGATGGATTGCGCAATGAACACGATATTCTGGTGATTATTCTCTATTACTTTCAATTGTAGACCCAGAGACATCAGCCACGGCAGGCTTGGGGGGAAGGTTACGAGTTGAGGGGCTGCACTCCTTCTCACGCGAGGCTGCGCGTAGCGTAAGCGCCGAACAGCCGCATCTTGGCCATTGGGCCATAAATCGTTGGATCGCCGTTGTGCATTCTAAGTTATAGATGTGCTTTAAAATAAAACATCATTATGGAATGACGTTAACTGGTACGGAGCAGATGGTTGTAAGAAGAAGGGCTTCTAGCATGGGCGGAGATGGAAGTACTGTAATAGCATAAGCAAGTAGCAGCCCGGTAGTTATGAATAAGCCACATTTGAACGCAATTAACGCTTTTTCTTATCTCACTCCCTCTGGTTTGTTCTTTTCTTCCTCCTTCCTCTTCTCTTCCTTTTCCTCCTTGAGCTTGATATCAACCTTGTTGGACTATGCATAGCCATAGAGAATGCTGACTCTAATTCATGGCAGCTCTGGCCTTTATAGTTGTTTCGTAGACAAATTGTATGCCGAGGTAGAGGGCATATGCGTAGCCAATCCATTCTGGATGGAGAGTATATACGCGGCGGGCCATGAAGAAGAAGAAGAAGAAGAAGAAGAAGAGAAGATGCTTAGTCTACAGCCGTACAGCGTCACTTGTTACTGCCTACTGGCTGAGATAGTGTAGATGGACAGGGCAATATGAGAAGTGCAGGATTAAGTGGCATGTAGACAAGCAGGCAGCTATTGCAATACGCAAGGTAGTCATCATTCATGTTTAATTTGTGCTTAGTCTCAACTCCCATCCGAGACTAATGCGACCTTTAATGCGACCTTTGGTAGAGGTTGCTCGTGGAGTCGTAGAATATATAGTTATCGGATGTGATATGTCAACTCCCTTGGCGCATAGCCCCATAACACGGATTTATCTGCACTGTTTATCATCTACAGAGCACAGAATATCATATATCACTCCTCACACTAGACAAAAGTATTTAGTAGTGTAGCACTACTAGCACTTGTACCCAAAACCATTCGCCTAAGCCACGTGATCGCATGAGCTAACCGAATGAGGTATAATTGAAATTTATGTATTCTTGTATCAGCGAATAAATTACACCACCACTTGTATGTATGTACACTACAAGCAATGTACATTTGCCACATTATACACGATTCAGCGGAGAGAAAGCTGTAGATAATATCTGTAGATAATATCTGTAGACCATAACTGGAGAGCATAAAAGTGTTTCAGCTGCTCTCTGCGAGGAACAAATCATCCGCGGTGGTGGTTATTGGCTCTCTGCAGTGCCAGCGCATCATGCTCGCGCTCTTGCGTTGGCTGCCCCTCTTCGCCTTCACATTCTTTTCTTTACATTTTCAATCCGCTTTCTTATATCTTCAATATCTTCATTTTCATCGCTCTAACAATACTATACGGTCCTCATTAATCTGAATCACGGATTGTCAGATCTCTGATTCGCAGCTGCAGGTGATTGCCAGTTCATCTGCGACTTTTGCGCTTTCGCTCGGACTTTTTTTTTTCTTTTTTTTTCTTCTGGATTATCTCAGTTTATTATATCTCCTCTCCAATATTATTTCTTCTCTTGTGTCTCTATTCGAGCTATTCGAGTCCCCCTGTCTCTCCGCAGATTACCCGTACTATCGCGCACAGTTCACCTGGTATTATTGAACAGAACCATGCGATAGACTGGTGCTTGCGATCTCTCTCTCTCTGTGCCTGGGAGAGGGAATGGATTTGCCCACATGGCATGAATATTGATTGACTTGAAACACACAAATATCGCTGCTATACGACGACACCATGTTCAGTGCTCAACATCGCCTGTCCGCGACCTGGGCGTATGTGACTAGTATGGCTCTTTCCCCTTTCGGTGGCCCCCTTTTTCTATATTTTCTAATTATATTCCTGCTTGGAAATGAACCACTGCTAATTAATATTATTTCCACTTTTCAGCCTTACTGCCTTCGTCCTCATCGTCCAAGCCTTCCTCGGTCAAGAAGCCCTCTCCGCAATGTGATTCCTCCCATCATCCTACGCATGTTTCCGCGTCGCTGCCACGGCCCATTTCTCCTGTGCTTCTAGAATCCGTCGAAGATAATAGCATTCAGTTCTCGCTTCCAGACCGGTCTATTCAGCGTTGCGCATCCCCTACGCCGTCTGGCCCGTCCACAGGTGAGTCCGACGCTTCGGGCCGTTCCACGGCACCATTTATCGCGACCGTTCCTCCCGTTGGGTCCGAGATTACTATTTCCTCCGTGCACGCCCCTTTCTCTTCATCTTCTCCTCCTCCTCCCTCTTCGTCTTCTTTCTCCCCTATGCCAGTGGCCGTGTCCCAGCAGGAGCAGTCCGTGGATGTCCCGATGGTTTCCTTTGAGGATTTTGCCGTCTGCTATCGCCAGAATGTGCACAAGCAGTCCCAGCGGAAACGCCTGGAACACCGTCTCCATGCTACCAAGGTTTCTATTGCCGTTTCCGCGCGTTTGACGCGCATTGGTGCCGCGGTCCAGTGTGGTTTGGTCGAAAATCTGAAACAGGATGATAAGATAAACTTTGTCAACCTCTACAACACTCTCCATGAGCTCCAGGAATCCTGCGAGTCTGCCACCCGGCGTCCCTTTCATCACCGGCAGGATCCGTTGCTGGAAGATGCCGCTGTCGTTGGCGATCTGGATTCCGTCTTGGATCGTTCCCCGGATTTCTTCCGACAGTTGAGCCCGCAGTCCCAGACCGATTTGCTTGACATCCTACATTCCGTCCGTACGGATCCCGAGTTTCTGTTTGATCGACTGCGCAACTTGACTGCTACGCAACTGGCCACCCTGGTGTCGTCCGCCACGACGTTGGAGGCCCATGATCCGTCATTGCCCTCGAATTCCCGATCTCGAACGTACCCGTTTGCTTCTTCTGCTTCTACTACTTCTTCTGCCTCTTCCTTTACATCCAAGCGCATTTCTTCCGGATCCCCCTTCCAAGACTATGCCTTGGCGTGTGAGAGAACGGACGCGCTTGCGACGCTCTTGTTCAATGCGTTCGCAGCGCCCTTGGATGCAGATTCGCCGGAAGCGCGCTTGCGCGTGGATGTGTGGTCTAGTGTTTGCGCCAAATTGATAACCCATGGTGGCAACCATTATTATCCATTGGTCGGTCATATTCTGTCTGCCTGGGCCCTTTGCAGCGACTGGAAGGCTCGGCCCCAGTTTGAGTTATATTTGATGGATATCCTACAAACTGGTGCCTTTTTGTTGGAGCATATAGACGCGCCAGCCGGCGTGGATACCGATCCTATAGACCCCTTGAAGACTAATGTGGCCGAGGAATTCTTTGCTTCCGCGGTGAACTCCCTCTTCAACCTTCTGGATGATTCAGATGCCGGGTTGCCCCATTCCGTCATGGAACTTGGCAGTGCTATTCTGCAGAAACTGGGCCACACTGACTTACGCAACCGTTTCATGGAGTATCTCTTTGTCCATTGGTTTTTCTCCAAATTTCTTTACGGTGCCTTAGCCTATCCGGAGGTATGCATTTGCCCTTCTTGCGGGTTCGTCAATCCGCGATATCATAAGACGGAGATAACTAAGTGTCTTTTTCTTTCTTTTATTTTTTTTTTTTTGTTATAGGTTCATGGTCTTCTACTCGATTTCCATATTCGAAAAGATGCACGAGAAAAATTGCTGGGTCAGGTCGGATTACGAGCTTATTCCCAGGTGTTTACCGTACTCCGGTCAGCGTGAGTACCGTCTTTCAACTCGCACATTTCTCTTTTTTCTCATGGCTGACTCTTACATCTGCTGAAGGCACCATTCCGCGATTCCTCTTCCCACGGTTCAGCAGCATGTCGACAGCATGTTTCATCGATTCCAGAGCGTGGCTTCCAATGTTAAACCGGCGTCGAGTGACAAGTGTTCCCCACCAGCCCCTGGAAAAGTACACCAGTCGTCTTCAATGTTCCTTATGTTGTCAGCGACAGATGTTCTATCCCTTCTGAACGTCCTCTTCCCCAGAGCACACACCCCTGTGTATCAGCCTTCGACCCCGTCTATTGGGTCGCCTCTCAGCTCCTCGCCCAACGGTCTTGGCGCTCAACCTGGCTTCTTCCGACCCAAAATCGATCCTAGCACAGCTAGGGAATCTACCAATAGCAATTCATTGTTCTCTACAGACGCTGAATTTCTGTCGCTTCCAGATAAGAGTCTCGGTCAAGCGGCGGACCGGATCCGCTTCGAGCTATCGGACTTACTCGAGCCACATGAGCACCGCGCTAACTTGGAGCATCCTTCCAATGAAGACTGGACTATCTTCTCTGTTCCTTCGGATGGAAAGCGCTTGACCTGGGGCCTCTTTGCGGATCACTCACCCAGCACTGTTTCCGATGTTTCGTCCGATGATGGTGTACAATCCACCGCATGGGGGGTAGAGAAGAACTACGAAGCATTACAGACGGCCATTGTGAAGCTTGTCAAAGAAGGCCATACTGGTGATTATCCGGACCACGGTTACCAGGATCTATCATCTGCTGCTTCTCTATCGATAACCAGTCAGTCCCTCAAACAACGGTTCAATGAAGCGATGGCGTATTGCAACGATGATTCGGATTTTATCGGTGCGCATTACTGGTGGAATGCCGGTCGACAACTTGCCCGCACGGTCGCCAGTTCCAGGGCCCATTCCGCTGATGACTCGTGGATTCTCCATCCGATGCATGCTTCCTGTGCCCGCTCGCTGCAAAAAGCAACCACTGTCATCGAGCGCTGCGAAAGAGACTTTGTGGCTCTGGATCGGAAGATGCAGCGGCTGCAGAGAACCGTCAAGGAAGCCATGACGACCGTCACCAAGCTTCGCAACAAAATGTGGTACATGACTGACGTGAAGAACTCTATGCGGTACGAGGATGCCAAAAATGTTGCATTGGCGCTCAAGACAATGATCTATTCCGCGCGTCTCTACAAGAACGCGCCCGCAGAGTCTCGATCGCGTGCCACGAGATCATTTGGTGGATCGCTACTGCAGAAGCCCGAGTTACAGGTGATGGATGTTATCAAGGCTGCCAGCAGCCAGGGCGGCCCGAACAAGCTGTCAGATGAGCAGGTGGAATTAACCCGCAAGTGGTTGTCTCATAGCAACATTGATAACTTCTGCAGAGGTGAGGAACGTATCCATCGGTTCTGCTACGAAGTCAAGACCAGCATCAACCGTCTCGTCGGCGAGACCATGTCCGAGACCCCGGTTTTATGGTCCAGCGAGTTGTTTCAGAAAGAGCGAGCAAAATTCGAAGGTCCTTCTGCGCCACGGAACTTCCTGGGCCTCTCAAATCCCAGCATACGACCGTTTGGCGTTGCCAGCGAAGATTCTGGTTACCATTCAACATCCGTTGGAAGCGGCAACCCGCGTCCGTCGGCGTCCGTCTCAAAGTTCTCTCAGGATCTTCCAGCACTTCAGAGTCTGTTCTCCGATAAATGGAAATCCTCCAGGGATTCGTCTGTCGCGGACACATCGTCGATTATTGGAGACTCGCCAGGGAAGACTGCCTCAACCACGACTGGCGATTCTTGCAGCACGTTCTGGTCTTCGCCTCAGCCACCCACGCACTACGCAGCCAGCGCATCGAGTCTATATTCCCGTCCTCCTTCCATGCTTAGCGACACCGTCTCGCAACCACCACGCCGTCGTGAACGGAACAAGACTCATGAAAAAATAGCGTTCTTGGATGGGTTGAAGCAAACACTCACCAGTCTTCTTCTAAGCGACCTTGGTTCCCCAGTGTGGAGCTGTGGAAGCGAGACAGATGCTTGGTTTGGCAATGCTCTCGACAAAGAACGTATTCAGACGCAGATGGATAAGCGTGCGCGTGTCCAGCGATTCTACGACGAATGTGACGAACGGTCCAGTCGGCCTTCTCTATCTCGCACACCAACGGTTCTTCGAAAGAGCAGATCCCTCGAGCAGCCTCGAGAGGCCGGGCGCCGCCCAGGTACCGTCACGGAGGAATCTTCAACGGCAGCGACGGTCGAGGATCAACTATCACCGTTCTCGTACGAAACAGTGTTCCGTCGGTTAATAGACGTCTTCTCGCGGCACAGCAGTCCGTTTGTCAAGCTGCAGGCGCTGCGGGATCTGCGAGCCATGGTTATCGCGTCACTCAACACTTCGCACGATGACCAATTAAGTGAACATGCGCGCGAAGAGCCCACAGGGCCAAGAAGGTCGAGTCGCTATAGCATCTCTGCACCGCGGAATGACAAAAAGGCCCAAGAGGATGACGTTCAGACCCCAACCACTCCTGCCCCCGAGTCAGTTGTCTTTGACTCGCGCCCATCAGACTATGCAGCAGGTCCCACTGAGAATCAGATTGTGGACGCTTTGCGAAGCTTGATCCTGGAGATCAAGCCCAAGACTATTTTCCGGGACTTGCAGTTTATTTCTGCGTTTGTCCCTGGAGACACGCTCAACAAGACTGACAGTGGAACAGCATTCGTGCAGTTTGGCTTGGCTGCACTCAGCCTGAAAGACGAAGTGTGCAACAGCATGGTCGAGATCGCGGATGAGATCGTATCTAACGAACTTACTCGCCGTCATCTACCGCAGGGACCCGATTCTCACCGCCGACCCGGCCATGCCATCGAAGATGCTGCGGGCATGTGGATTATTACCGCCAAAGAAGGCAATCCCGTCGCTCAGCGCGAGTTGGCCATTCTCTACTTGACCCATCCCGAGCTTCTTCCTCGAGTCACTCTACCGCTGACCCTGCCGAGAGATACTTTCAAGGCAGAGATGATGTATCATCGTGACGAGGACTCAAAGTCTGACCCGCAGAGTATGTGTTTGGCACTGCACTGGATGCAGTTGTCGGCAAATGGAGGTGATGAGCTTGCGAGGAATCGACTGCGTGAGAGGGAGGAGTTCGAGTCGATTGCCTGATTTGGTTTTCGATTGTTTTTTATTCTTTTTTTTTTCTTCCTTCTCTTATTCTTTTATTCTTTTGACTGTCTAGGTTTTCGGATGTTTACTTGATACCACTTGATATATCGTGTCGTGCCCATATATTCGATTCTGTTCTTGCTAATCTTTTGCAGATGCACCAGCTGTTGCCTGTCCCCTGGTTCACTGTGCATTTTCAACATTATCTAGCCATATATTTCACAGGCTGCTTGGCTATTTTGGCCCTTTCTCTGTGACTTTTGGGTCTGTTTGCAATATTCCCCATACACATCCTTGATCGAGGATGGCGTTTGCACTTCCCTGCTCCTTTTTTTTTTTTTTTTTTTTTTTTTTTTTTTTCTTCTTTTTCAATTGTCGCGATCATACCCTTGACTATGGCAGACCATATCTGTACAGGTTGTTGCTCTTTCTGATCCATTTTGATATCTACTCGCATTTACCATGCATTTGGTTGTCTGCATATCCGCGTAACTGCATTATGATAATAGAAGTATCTCTTTTCTCTATCCACTGGTTCTCGTAGTTGTAGTCGTACTCTGTGGTAGCATCGCCCAGACAACGTGCTGAGTCATCCGACGTCATGGCGGGCGCCCCACGTGCCAGTTCACAGCCAGAGACAAACTCCAGACTCTCTGTCCACGAGAACATTCTGTTATTCAGAGTATTCTGCATTGCTCAGGTTGCTGTGTTCATAGAAAGGACATTAATTTTGAATTATATTCTCCTGACTTGTCCCTGCTGTGACAGTCACGAGCCCTGTTGAGGGGTTCTTAAGCGGAAGATTTCTCCTTGCTTCAGCTTTTTGTTCGACTACTCAAAGTAGACATCATGACGATGGCGCACGTTGGTGACAAGCCTAAGGGTGTGTACTGCTACACCTCGATATTTGGATTTAATTACTGATACCGTATAGGCATCCTAAAGAACTCCAGCATCAACCCAACCCAACCCCCCACAACCACAACCACCGAAATAACAATCTCACCCCCCGCCCCGCCCGCCGACCAACACCACTCCAACCCCAACGACACCGACACCAAAGAACTCACCCTCCAAAACACCCTCCAAAACGCTGGCCGTCGCCGCTCCTCCTCGGCAACAACGCACCGCCTCCCCTCCTCCCGCCGCCCCTCCCTCGCCAACTTCCACGAAGATGACGAGAACAACCAACGCCTCCGCTGGGACGAAGCAAACCTCTACTTAGCCGAGCAGGAAAAAACCGCAAAAATGAAGATCGACGAGCCGAAGACGCCGTTTGCGCCGCAGTATGATCCTGCTGAGGACGAGGAGGAGATGCAAATGGCGGAGGCGGAGGAGAGTCTTATTGATGCGCAGGATGTTCGGGTTGATGAGTTGGAGAGGGGAAAGAAGGTTGTGCAGAAGAGGCCTGTGGCCGAGGAGGAGATTCCGGAGTTGGAGTTGGGGGAGGCGGAGGAATCACATCCTGCTGGTGATGAGGAGGAGAGGATTGTGAGGGAGAGGAGGGCTAGTCATGATGGGGAGAAACATGTTGTTGTTGGTGGGGAGGGGGCTGATGGGGGTGATGGTGTGGGGGATGAGTTGTTGTCGCCTGAGGAGGCGGAGGAGAAGCATCGGAAGTTTGAGGAGAGGAGGAAGAGGCATTATGAGATGCGGAATGTTAAGGAGATTCTTGCGTATGTTTCCCCCATACTTGGTGGAGTGGCTATGGGTTATTTACTGATTGACTACAGACACCCTGAAGAATTGGATGAGATGGATGAAGACGAAGATGAGGACGAACAGCCGATTCCCCCGCCAGTTCCTAAGATCCCGGAGAGGTTTCATAAGTAGAGATTGGTGTTGATATTTGGTTTTCTCCTTTTTTTTTTTTTTTTTTTTTTATTTTTTTTATTTTTTTTCTTTCTCCTATTATGTTGTCGACGATATTATGTTATTCCCCAGCGAGCTCGCACGTACAGGCATTATTCATGTTTATACACAGCGACAATAGAATGTTCTGCTCAGTACTACGAAGTACGTACGGTGTACAGAATGGAGTAACACTGCTACATCGGTTGATCTACAGATTGGCTATTATGCCTTAGGCATTCATAACCGCTGTCAAACAAAGTTAATTGGGTCAGCGTTGATCAAAAGTACAGCGCGCCCTCTCAGTTGCCTGTCCAGAGTATTGAGCTCAATCCTGTGAAGGATTGCCAAAAATGAAAACCCGCAGAGACGCGCATTATACATAAATAGCCAGCGTCTGGAACTCTGCACGTTTGCTGAACTCTCAGCCAGTCGCTCCGACCTTGCGACTCGGACCTGAAACAGCCCTGCAGATAGCCTCGTTTTTGAGACGACGTGTCTATTCAATTGTTGAGTACGGAGTACAGAGAGGACAATATTCGACGACAATGTGAAAATACTCCTGTGCGACCAAAAGTACCCCCAATGCCGAATTCTTTCACTTTCTATGGATAGAAACATTGCCGGTACTTACCTCTCCACTCTTGTACAAAGATGACCTATCGCTGGTCCCAGTTGGATTGATAGTCGGGTTATTGAAATAATCCCTGAATACTAAATCAATCAGAATTTAATCTAGTGTGCCTGTTATTGTGTATTTCTGTTTGTGCGTAGAGTAAATAGTACGTTTTCTTTTGTTGTTTATTTTTATTTATAGGGGGGCATGTGATTTCCTCGTTCTTTTTTGTTGTGGTTTTCCCCTCATTCCTTTTTTCCTTACATCTACTTGCATCTCTCATCGCGATTCTATCAGCGCTGCTGTCTTCTTTCTACTGTTGGTTTTCTTTACTACAATTGCTAGTTTCGTCTGATTTGTGATTTTCACGTCACTATGTCTGATCAACCCGCTGCTGCTCCTACAGCTGAGCCGGTGTCTGCTCCCGCGCCTGCTGTTGCTCCTGCTGTTGCTCCTGCTGCGGAGAAGGTTCCCGAGAGCCAGCCTGAGCAGAAGCCTGAAGAGTCCACTGCCACTGAGCAAAAAACTGAGCAGCCCAGCAACGATACCCCTGCCACCGAAAACAAGGACACCACCACAGAGACCCCTGCCAACGACAACAAAGAGAGCGAGGCCCAGCCCGAAAAGCCCACCTACCTGAAGAACAACGCCGCGCTATCGCAGTTCTTCGACCGTCTCCCTGAGATCCTCAAGAATGCTGACTACAGCGAGATGTGGGGTGTCACCCTCCAGGAGGACTCAGCGCACGTCCCCACGATCAACATCCTGATCAAGTACCTGCGTGCCAACGAGGGGAATGTCAAGTTGGCGGAGGGGCAGCTGGTCAAGGCGCTGAAGTGGCGTAAGAGTACGGATCCGGTTGCGTTGGCGGAGAGTGGTGTTTATGATGCGGGCAAGTTTGCGGGTTTGGGGTATTTGACTAATTATACCGGCGCGGATGAGAAGGAGACGGTTGTTACTTGGAATATTTATGGTGCGGTTAAGGATTTGGGTCATGCTTTTGGTGATTTGGATGAGTGAGTATTCCCGTTTTCGTCTGATTTGGGATGTTGGATGTGTGCTAACGATGGCAGGTTCATCAAGTGGCGTGTCGCTCTTATGGAGCTGGCCGTCAAGGACCTCAAGCTTGGCGAGGCGACTGCTGTCATCGACTACGATGGCGAAGACCCCTACCAGATGATCCAGGTCCACGACTACCTAAACGTCAGCTTCCTGCGCATGAACCCCAAGGTCAAGGCCGCCACCAAGAAGACCATCGACATCTTCACCACTGGCTACCCGGAGCTGCTTCGCGAGAAGTTCTTCGTCAACGTCCCTGCTATCATGGGCTGGATGTTTTCTGCCATGAAGGTCTTTCTGAGCAAGAACACCACTCGCAAGTTCCACCCCATCTCCAACGGAGCGAACTTGGCTCGCGAGTTCCCGGGTCTGGCCGACAAGCTCCCTGCTGCGTATGGCGGTAAGGGCTCTGAGTTGCAGAGCACTGCTCGCACTGTGAACCTTACTTCTGAAGCTCCCAAAGAGGCCCCCAAGGAGGAACCCAAGGAGGAACCCAAGGAAGCCGGAGAAGCGCCCAAGGAGCAGCCCAAGGAGGAATCCAAAGAATCTGCTAAGACCGAGACGACTGAAACGCCTGCTACCACCGCTGCCTAGATGTCTATTGATACTGGTGGCTGTGGCCTTGATTGATTTGCATTGGAGGATTTTGATACCCGAGAACGGTAGATGATGGACAGGATCTGGACATTGGTTGTTGGCATTTGATACCTCGTCGCGTTTTACTATACTTAATCTTAGTATTTTAATAATAATATCTCTTCTCTTAGTTATTTTCTTTTTCATTAACAAGGAGAAATAGTGTAAGAGTACGGAGTACAACGTAGGGTGGTTAAGTACTGTACGGCACATCGCAGTGCCACGACCGCAACTCATCGGGCTTGGCATCGCGACAGCTCTGTTCCTCCGACAGACGTTCAACGCTGTCACTGGTATTTCTACTTATTGCAACTGCTGAGCTGTGCTAGCAGAATGAGTGCTATTTTCTTTGAAGCCACGAGACTCCGTTAATTCACGTACCACTACGGTCTGTCCTTGAATTCCCATCGGCCATAACCATCTCCGTTCTTTACACCCCGAATCCCCTTCCCAAATACAACAAACGAGAAACGAACACACGAAAAGAAAACAAAATGTCCGTCTGGAACCCCGACAACATCCGCGACGTGGCCGAATCCGTCGGCATCGTCAACCTGCACAACGAAGTCACCGAGAACCTCGCCCGCGACGTCGAATACCGCATCGCGCAAGTCCTCGAAGAAGCGTTCAAATTCATGCGCCACAGCAAGCGCACGACCATGACAACACACGACGTTGCACATGCGCTACGGGTGCTGGACGTGGAGCCGTTGTATGGGTATGAGTCGACGAGGCCGTTGCGGTTTGGGGAGGCGTCGTTGGGGCCTGGGCAGCCGTTGTTTTATGTCGAGGATGAGGAGGTAGATTTTGAGAAGTTGATTAATGCGCCGTTGCCCAAGGTGCCGAGGGAGGTTTCTTTTACTGGTTTGTTTTCCTTATTCTATAATTTGGTGGAGGTGGTGATGCTAACGGTGATGGCGATAGCACACTGGCTTGCCGTCGAAGGCGTCCAACCATCCATCCCCCAGAACCCTACGGCCGCAGACTCACGAAACCTCGAACTCCTCTCCAAGGGCCCGAATGCCAACTCGACGCTGGCCGCCATGAGCGGCACCAACGTCGCCGTCAAACCCCTGGTCAAGCACGTGCTGTCCAAGGAGCTACAGTTGTACTTTGAGAAGGTGTGCAGTGCGTTTCTGGACTCGAGCGAGGAGTACCGGACTAGTGGGTATGCGAGTCTACGGGAGGATCCTGGGCTACATCAGCTGGTGCCGTATTTTGTGCAGTTTATCGCCGAGAAGGTTACGCATAGCTTGAAGGATATTTTTGCGTTGACGCAGGTTATGCATATGACCGAGGCGTTGGTGCAGAATAAGTCGCTTTATGTTGATCCATACGTGAGTTTCTTTCTATCACGCTCGCTATGATAATGGGATATGCTGATGTATAATGGTTAGGTTGCATCCCTGGTCCCCCCCATCCTAACCTGCCTTATCGGCCGCCATCTAGGCGGCAACGCAGACTTAACAGAACAATTCGCCCTGCGTGACCTCGCCGCCTCGCTCCTCGGCCTGATTGGCAAGAAATACTCGCACTCGTCGCACGCGCTCAAACCCCGTCTCGCCCGCTCATGCCTCAAGACCTTCCTCGACCCCGCCAAGCCCTTTGGCGCCCACTACGGCGCCGTCATTGGCCTACACTCCGTAGGCGGTCCCGAAGCTGTCCGCGTCTTGATCCTCCCGAACCTAGCGACATACTCGAACAACCTCCTCCGCGACGGCCTGGCCGATGATAACCCACGCCGACCGGAAGCTGAACGCGTTCTGGGGGCACTACTAGCCGTGCTCGGGACTTTGAGGGAGGGCCGTCTTCCGCAGGTGAATGGCCATGTGCCACAGGTTACGGAGGATGTCCGGGAGCGGCTTACTGGTAGAGTTGGGGAGATAATTGCGGCAAGAATTGCGGAGGGGAGTGAGGTTCAACTGGCGCAGGCTTTGCTTGAAGCTTAGCTGGCCCCTTTATGATATCGTTTTTATTACATTAGGGGTAAGGGTATTGGGCGTTGGGCATTGGTGTTTTATCTGTTTTTACAAAATCGCGCAGTTAATGGAGCGTTATGTAAGCCTTGCGACGTCATTTTGCCGGGTAGTACCGCCTGGTCGCGCGACCATTCCCTTGATACAGATACTTGGATGTACTCCGGAGTAGTTATAGGGAGTATCGAGAGAAGACGGTGTATTATTATAGTAACAGTGCACCTCTGCGTATGTGTAAATGATAATAAAAAAACCCAATTAATCTGCCATAGCCATAGAATCCCCCCATTGGGCATCTCAGCCACTGTGTTCTGCGGCTCCACCAATGCGCGGGCCCTAAAGTCCCCTCCTCGATCGGTCAATTTTTTCCTTCCCTTCTCTCTCTCCCTCGCTCTGGGTTCACTCACACACTTGTCTGTTCTCAGGCAATTCTTTTTCTGTCACTCTAGTTATTGAGGGTGCTATAAATCCCTGATATCTTTTTATCTATTTTTTTCTCTTTTTTCTCGCTTTTTTGTGTCGCCAGTGTGCTCGCTTCGCCGATGTCCAGTTTCGTGGTATCGCGCGACCTGCTGCTCTAAGCCCAATTGTGTCTTTGCCTTCCATGAACCCAACGGATCTACTGCGATTCCTGTCCAAGCCTGCGAAGTGAGTACTGCCCTTGTTCTAGGTGTGTGGTGTGAATAGCGACAGTGCTAACAGTCCAAGGCCCAGATAACACGACCCACGTTCACCGTCCTCGTTATCCACGAATTTTCCTCTTTTCCCGCCTATTTTCCATATTTTATAAACAGCAAATCCTCGTCTAGACCCGATACTTCACCGGTATCGGTATCTATCAGAGCGAGGGTTCGATCCCGATCAGCCACCATTCCATTGTCCAAAGGCTTTTTCCTCTCCCTCTGTTTCCGCCCTCCCTAGCAGCCTTTTCGGGGCATCGATACCTTCTTCTTCCATTTTGTCTGGCCGTGTGCCAGTCGCTTTAGCTTTTCGTTAAAGGGCCTTCTCTCTCAGACGGACATTTCCCCCCCCCCTTTTGTTCGTCTGGGTAGCAGATAGTGCTTCCTAGACAGTCGAGTTCGACCAAACAGTCCAAGAATAAGTGAGAGTTGTCGAGATGGGTTACATTAGTATTCCCAAGAATTACACGGCTTCGCCGTCGTCGTTTATGGGAACGCCGGCGTTGACGATCAATCATGAGGCGACTCAGGGTCTTGACTCGTCTAATGCTTTTGAGGGTGAGTTTTTCGTCTGATCTGATAAGGGATAATGCTGATTATTGCAGGACCCGAGAAACTTCTTGAAGTGTGGTTCGCCCCCTCTGCCAATCAGTTGGGCTCTGCGATACCTGCCGGTTTGAAGGCCGTGCCCGAGGAGATCTGGAAAGACATGTTGGATCTGGTCAACTGTCAAGTTTTGTCTATCGTCGCGTCCGACGATGTCGACGCCTACCTGTTGTCCGAGTCCAGCATGTTTGTCTGGCCGCACAAGTTGATCCTCAAGACGTGTGGTACCACCACGCTGCTGTCAGGTCTGCCGCGCATTCTCGAAATCGCCGCTGTCTTTGCTGGTTTCCCAAAGGCCGCTGCATCGCGTGGACTTGGTGTCGCTGCGGCTCCGTACCGTGTGTTCTACAGTCGCAAGAACTTCCTCTTCCCTGACCGTCAGCACGGCCCGCACCGCAGCTGGAGAGACGAGGTTCGCACCATGGACAGACTGTTCTTGAACGGTAGCGCGTACATGATTGGCAAGATGAACGGCGACCACTGGTACTTGTACCTGACGGAGCCGCACACCTTGCTCACGCCGCCTGGCAGTCCCAAGCTGGACGAGAACTTCCCGGAAACCGAGACCAAGGTGCTCAACGTTCCCGAAATCGCTGCTGTTCCTGGAGCGGCTGACGAGCACGATGAGACGCTCGAGGTCCTCATGACCGATCTGGACGAGCAGAACGCCAAGCAGTTCTACCTCGACCACGCGACCTCCGTCGCAGAGAAGCGTTACCGCAACTTTGATCGCGAGAATGGCAGCGAGCACGTCGATGTCTTCAGCAACACGTCCTCGGACATGAGCGACATCGACTCGGAGGGTAGCCAGATCCTGCCCCCCGAGCTGACGACCGAAGGCCACGCCCTAGGCACAGTAGTCACGGAATCCTCCGGCCTGTCAGATGTGTACCCGAAGGAGAAATTCCCGGACTCGCGCATCGACGCGTACCTCTTCACTCCGTGTGGATTCTCCGCGAATGGCGTGATCCCGTCCCCCGATCGCAAGACAGGCACGCACTACTTCACCGTGCACGTAACCCCGGAACCACACTGCTCCTACGCGTCCTTCGAAACCAACGTCCCGCACTCTCAAAACGGCCAAACAACTGCCGACATCATCCAGCAAGTCGTCGACATCTTCCAACCAGGCCGCTTCAGCGTGACTCTCTTCGAAGCCAAGCCCACAGCCATCGTCGAGGGCGAGGCCGACACCGCCAAGGACGTGAAATACATCGAGCGCTACGCTGCGCGCCGCACACCGAAGACGGAGCAGGTCGCGGGATACAGACGGGTGGATCGCATTGTGCATGATCTGGAGGGATATGATTTGGTTTTCCGATACTACGAACGCAATGACTGGAAAGGGGGGGCCCCGCGACTTGGAGAGGAGGGGTTCTGAGATCTGTGCAGTGCAATTTTGTGCATAGTTTACAGTGGATCTCGCTGGTTTGCGTGTAGTATTTAGTATTTGGGATTGAGGGAGATTGAGCATTTATTTCGGGTTGTTCTGCATTAGCAGTAGCGTAATTATGCATAAGTTTATATTCATTTTATCTAAGTCTTTTGGTTTTATCGTAGTGCGTAGTGATATTTAGAGATAGAGAGCAGGATACTCCGTACTGTACTCTGGTGGTGAGCGGAGCGGATCTTCTATCTTCAGTCCGCGTCTGGCCGAGTTCTATCATCATTTTCAACCAAACACCAACGCCAACACATCGAGATACCCGTCTTCTTCATTACTTTTAATACTTTGCATATTTTCTAATCGCCTTCCTCATCCTGTATCCATTGCAATAACCATCAAACCACGTCTCGAAACCACGAAATTACCGACCGCGTCGCATCGCAGCGAATCCACCTACACAACCACCTCACCCAACGCTCTCCATCTCACAACGCAATCAACAACAACACACCAAAATGTCCTCCCCACCCCCCTACACCCCTCCAAACCCCCTAAAACGCTCCATGACCTCCCTCTCCACCCCCACCAACACCGCCACACCCACATCCTTCCACAAACGCCCACGCATGCACCCCCTCCGCCAAACCTCCTTCCCAACGACCATCGACGACCCGCGCGCAGCACCATTCAGCGCCGCAGCCAGCGACGCCGGTTCCGTGACGGGGAGTTTCACGGGGAGTCTTGATGGGGCTTTTTCAGCTGCGGGTGGAGCGCAGGTGCCGAAGGGTGGGAAGAAGAGGGGGCGGAAGAGTAAGGCTGAGAAGGAGAGGGAGCGCGAACGGGAGAGGGAGGAGGGAATTGGGAGGGGTGGAGAGGGGAGGGGGAGTGTTGATGTTGATGGTGCATCTGTGAGAGGGACGGGAAATACTGGGGGAGGGGGAGGGGGGAATACTGGTGCTGGAGGGAATGAGGATGCGGAGGAGGATGAGGATTTTGATGATGAGGGGGAGTTGTTGGGGAGGGAAGAGGGGGCGACGGATATTGAGGCTGAGAAGAAGAATCTTGCGTGTGTTTTCCCCTACCTCCCAAGATGAGGGTTTGTGGTGCTGACTGTGCAGTCTATTGGTCGATGCATTTAATCCCCAGCAATCAGAGCGATACGATCTGTTCAAACGAGCGAAGTTGAGGAAGGAAACGCTGCGGAGAATCGTTAACCATGCGCTTTCGCAGTCTGTGCCGGCTAGCGTGGTTACGACTATTAATGGATTTACAAAGGTGTATGCGGGAGAAATCATCGAAAAGGCGCGGACGGTACAAGCGCAATGGGCGGATGCACACGATCAATCCGCGCGCGCTGAATTCGACGAGCAGCAGAGACTAGCAAACTCTACGACGACTGAAAGCGACGCCACGATCAAACAAGAACCAGGAACGCAATCCCAACCTCAACGCGTGTTCGTTCCACCTCCGAATCCGCATCGCGGACAGTTACTTCCCGCACATCTGAGAGAGGCACTACGGCGGTATAAGCGCGATGGTGAAGGTGGTGGTGTTGGGTTTTCGGGATTGAGTATGGGGAATCTCGGCGTGAGAGGGTCGGTTACTTGGAATGCCGGAGGTGTTGGTGGACGGAGGATATTCAGATGATTTTACCCTCTGCTGTCACTGCTTCTGTGCATAATTTAAGATGGCATTCGAATATCCGTAATAGATGATCGCCATAATGCTATCAACAGCTCAAATGAACTCAGGAGTCTTGGCGAACATCACCCGAAGAGGAAATGTTCAGCCCTATTCCTGAATCCTTCAGGATTTCATTATGAGCCGGTATAATAATTGTGCAAAGTAAATTTATGTAAAATGTATTTACTTCAACCCTTACCGCATATCTTAGACGACGAAAAAAATAACATCCAGTCTACGCACCACGTGCGCCAATCACTTGACACCAGCTCCCCAATATATGGCGCGATTCTTGGCAACGTAATGCCCCGGCATTCTCGGCGCTGATCATCTTCTTTCAACGTCGCAGGCAGAAACTATGGAGAACGGGATACAAGACATAATGTAGGGCAACGCGGCAGGGGGGGGGGGCACGTATCCCTGTTTGTGTAGCTTTTAATTGTTTTCCCCCGGTCAGACTTTCAAAGTACTCCGTACACTCTTTTACATATTGGAGTACATAGTACATTCGTTATTGTTTACATACTACTATGTTGACACTCCCTTGATCATGTTTGAACCTACACATCTATATTCCCGTCTGGTGGAAAACCTCCCCCCACTGCCCTGGCAGTCCGGTGACCCCAATGTCAAAGGGGATCCCCGGAAGAGCGTCAAATGGATTGATGTACTTCCATCCCCCATCCCCCCACCCCCATACACATATCTATATCAGTGTACTGACAAAGTAGGGCCTCCGCGGCATCGCATCCTTTCTCGTCGTCCTCACCCACCTCGCCCGCGCCTGGGACTACGACCTCTTCTCCCCCCGCGACACCGAAGACGTCCCACCCCGAATCCTACAATGGCCCATCCTCCGCATCCCCTGGCAAGGCCGCATAGGAGTGACCATTTTTGCCTTCCTGACCGGCTACGTCTGCGCCCTCAAGCCCCTCAAACAATCCCGCAACGGTGACATACTGGGTAGTTTCACTTCCATCGCGAAGAGCGCCTTCCGGCGACCCCCGCGACTCATCTTACCGGCTACCATAGCGATGGTGATATCCTGGACACTCGCGCAGTTTGATGGGTATCTGACTGCGCTAAGGTCCGATTGCTGGTGGTGTCGGTATGCGGCGCCAAAGGTGAAGGAGACGCTTTGGGAGGAGGTGATTGAGCTGGGGAGGAACTTTTTGAGTGTGTGGACGAATGGGTTTATGGCGTATGATGACCATCAATGGGCGTTGTTGCCGCTGTTGTTGGCGTCGATGTTGATTTATGGGACGCTTGTTGCGACGATGTTTGTTAGGTGGAGGTGGAGGGTGGGGGTTTATTTGGGGTTGTTTTTGTATTTTCATCAGAGTAGGGTGGAGAATGTTGGTACGCTACGTCCTCCCTGTTTGCGTGTTTGTGTCGTGTCGTGGTGGGTGCTAACTGCTGACTGCAGAGACGTTCCAAATGCAAGCCATCTACGGCATGTTCCTCAGCGACCTCGCCTACGATTCCTCCTTTAAGAACTTCATCGAAAACCACACCTGGATCCGCAAGATGATATCTGTACCATTGGCAATAACCGGCCTCTTCATAGCAGGTTACCCCGGTGAACACCCCGAATGGTCCACCTGGTCAAACTACATGTACGAAATGGCATACTACATCTTCCCCCCCGAAGTCAACATCGGCAAACGCTACACATCCCTCGGCGTCGATCTAATAATCTTCGCCATCTACATCTCCCCCTCTACAAAGGACTTTCTCTCAAACCGTCTCCTGCTCTGGCTCGGGAAGCAGTCTTTCGCTGTATATCTAGTCCACGGGACACTCCTCCGCACAGTACTGTGCTGGATGTTATACGGTATCACAGCGCAGCCATGGGACCCTATCTTCGATGAGAACGGGGAGTTTGCGGTTGAGCCGTGGATACCTATTCGCGGGCCAGTTGTTGTGGGGATCAGTATTCCCGTTTGGATTGCGATTGTGTATGTTTGTGCGGCGGGGTGGACGAGGTATGTTGATACGTTCTGTGCCAGGATTACGATGAGGTTGGAGGAGTGGATGTTTGTCGGGGATGAGAAGAGTGGTGCTGGTGGGGAGGCGCTGGCGTTGCCGTTGGTTTCGGTGCCAATGAGGACTACTTGATTTTTTTTTTTTTTTTCTTTGGTTTATTGTTTGTTGTTTGGATTGGGATGGGTTTGGGTTTGGTACGATACTGGGGGATTGTTGGTGCCTGGTATCCCTGCATATGGCAGTTACACAGGTGGCTGGTCCATTGTGTTACTGCGCTGTTTGCTGTGCTTATTTGCTTTCGAGATGCATCGGGTTGCATGGGGTTGCATGGGGTTGCATCGAGCTGAGTTGGTCGTGTGAGTATTTACCCAGGAGTAATCCGTACTTACTGTGTTGGACGCTGGACGTGTCCTGTGTATATTGCATAAATGTGTTGCATTTTATTCGATATCTAGGGGAATTGTCAGATTGGATTGGATTCGATTGTAATTCTGTTGGACATATTCCGTGATCTGAGGTCTGGTGTAGATGTATATTCACATCTCTCCAGTATTGGAGTAATATTAGTCACATGTCAGTGAATAATCTATCCAATCTCAAGCCTCAATATCCAAATAATTCATCTGTATCCATTCACTCACTAGAGGATGATTCTGAATTATGTAGACTGATGTCCACTCATCAGCCATCACTCTATCGGTTTCCAATTCTTCCATGTCTGCTGCATTCATGTCTCCAATAACTTATTATCATCAAGGATAATATAGTCCGACTTGATAAATATGGAGCAACGGCTACTCGGGAATGCCTTTCCTACATGAGTGGTTTCTGGACACCATCCCGATCATACAAACATGGACGGAATATACCCGATGAACATGTTTCAGACTAGCTCCAGCTACAATTCAAGGAAAGCCGAAACGGTTCAATTCACTAGGGAAGAGGACCAACCCTCGAATACCACAGAAGCAAAAAAAAAAACGTGGAAATAGGCAATACGCAAACCTTTCAGCTCTGGCATAACGCAGCGACTTCAATAGCACCGGACACAGGTATCTAAATACCCTCGACAAAAGGCAGAATATTTACTGCCCTGTCGCTTTGTATCTCGCTTCTGGGGTTGATATAGATTAGAGAGGTCTTGGATTGCCTCGCTATTTCATTTTGCCAAATGGATCAGCGGAGCAAAAATGGTCTTTTCGTCTATGAATAATGAAGAAGTCGGGACCTACATATTGCGCCTGATGGAGCGCCACGAACGTTCGAGGCGTGTGGTTATACCTTCTGATTTACAGTTACTGGGAAATACAGATCGGGACCGAAAGAGTATCGTTGTCCATTTTTTGGCCACGCACGTTTCCCGACGGTGTTATAGATAAACATCCTAAAGGCCACCAGCGAACGCCCCACGAATAATTACTGCTATTATGAAATCGTGAGCAAAGTGGCCCTGGGTTTAGATGTGGTAGACAGTTGGTGGCCATATTTATAAGCCAGAAAGTTCGCACAGGAGGGGTTTATCTTTTTTTTTTTTTTTTTTTTTTTTTTTACGCTCCCCATCACGTCGGATTCTATCGACAAAGGCTCTTTGGAGATCATGCCGTCGAATGATATATGCACAAACTATGGAAGCACATTGATCAAGCCTTTTTACGACCACATAATACCAGATCGAGAGCGTCGATCTATTGGGATATTGGACTGCTGCTTTTCCGGGGCAATGCGTGGAAAGTATCCTCGCCGAGTACAATAAGTTCGACATACTATGCAGATCGCACGTTGCAAAGGACTATTGCGACGAAAGGCCTTGGGCAGCTATCACCCAAACACTAGAATTCTCACCGGTATAAAGAGTAACCAAGTGTGGTCTCTGGTCAAACTGGCAAGCCTAGGGGGGATGCAAATGCTTCCCGTTATGGTGTATGAACCCTACTGCAAAATGGGACAGGATTCGATGAAACCCCACAATATATTTAACGGTATGGATACTCCATGGAAAATGGAAGGACACTGGACCAGTTGAATGTTAGCATGGAAAAGCAAGGGTTCAAGGGTTGCTCCTTGGTCTTGGGGCTATATTTACATGTCAATGATTTGACCGAAAACCATCCGCTACTTGGTACCACCTGCATCAGACACAAAAGTATCGACAGTCATGGCCTATGTTGATCCGTTTCTACGAATGGTGAAATACATACGGGGAAAATTCATCAGAAGACGTTTTCAAATCAACATAGGCCGTATAGTCGAATATCTGTCGGATCTACGGACTCTCAACAAGGGCAGAATTTAGGGTGAGGCATAGCGGCACGGTGAAGATAACCACTCCAATCCGACGAGAAGGTCGCGGCAACCTGAACCCCTTCAACCACCACATCGCCCTTCACTATGCCTTTAGCAATAAAGCTATTCAATCTGGTGACACAACTGTCTTCACAACTAATGACCCCATTGCCCTCCCTCCCCCCTGCCCAAGACAGCCCTTGTTGAAATGCAATGCATACTTAACAGGGCCACCGCCCTGCACCATTTAGTTTGGAGGTGCGATCAGACGAGAGAATATATGTCGAACGAACCGTCTATCAAGGCGTTACTACTGTTCTTGAGAAATCCGGTTCCCTTCGTGTCATGAGGAGTACCTCTGGCGTTGGTATAACGTCCAGGAAAGTGAATTCTTATTATATCATACGGAATATAAATCACGGGGTCGACATACCAGAGAAAGGTGTTCACATAGGACTATCACTCCTAAGAATGGCTCAGCAAGCAGGAATTCTATTTTGTTTTATCTACAGCTATTGATCAAGCTGAAGTGCTATGATTCAATCCGCTGACCACAACATGTCAAAAATGGTCTCTCAGCCATTTAGAAAGGATATCGGAGCTTGAATTATGCTTGACTGATGAGTGGCACCGCTTATATCGACAGAAAGTCCCTATCGAGTGAGATACCCACGCTGGAACTCCGCGAGGGAGATGTGAGGATTGCCGTGCTCGTTAAGGCTCCCAGGTTGCCCAAGCGATGTGGCGCCCAATCCGTAGTTACATGAAGGCGGAAATCGACTCATATCTCTGCCATTCAATTTCTCACAAGTCAACGTCCTAGTGACTCGGATTGCCCAAACCTGGGCTCTACAGTGCCCTGGTTAATCCCTCGGTTGCTGGAGAAGCCGGAAATTCCCAAGAAGCCAGAAGATAGCGCTCTCGGTTCTCGGAAAATTCAGCGCTTTTTCCGTATCTAGATCAGCAATGTGTACACATATGTCAACATTTTGTCTTGAACCAATCGCTGGAATTGTTGGTTCGTGTTATGATGTTGCCATCTGTGACTTTCTTGCGGATGAGATTTTATAATCTCCATCCGGCATACAACAAATTGGTGCGTCTCTTGGAAAGTCGTACCGTATTCTCTCTGACCGTGTTTTTTGGTCGAGGCTTTCCGATGGCAACCCATTGCCTCGAGTTTTCGGTCCATGGATGTTTTTTGAAAAGTAGCTAATACTCCAATGTCATTACAGCTGACGGGTGTCGAATACACATCACTTGTCAATTAAGATAGAGTTAGGGTCAACCACGGTGCATACCAGGAACGAGTTTATAGGTCAATTATCGGAACCGAACTTTCAATAAGCGACTTCAGAAGCATAGCATCGTTGGTCTAGTGGTAGAATTCGTCGTTGCCATCGACGAGGCCCGTGTTCGATTCACGGACGATGCATTCTTTTTTGCTGTTTTTATTTTTATCCGCCACAGCCAGATACGCAGCTTATCCTTTTTTATTCTTATCATACGTTGAATTTTATCAGATGTCTCGTCAATTATGTACTCCATACATCTGAAAATTATCAAATTAGACTCCATGTCAATACAGCCGAAGCCCACTATGACGGGAGCGTATGGAGTGGCTTGCGGAAGTCTTCAGGACCGTGAGACGGGGACTTGTCTGCTGCTAAGTGGATGCAATTCGGCCATTAAAGGAAACCATACCATTCGTTGACCTCTGGAAGCAGGGAGAGATTGTTGGGCCTCTTGAGGTCCCCGAGAACTTGCGCACAGAGGAATTCTATCTCGGAGACTTTGGTCTGGCGATGAAAGTTGACGACCCCATGACTCAACAGGGCTATCCGCCTAGTCAATTTTGCTCGCCAGATCGCTTCCATGGGAAACATCCAAGTTATGCCTGTAACATGTGGACTTTTATGGTCCTCTTTTCAGTGCTTTATCCTGACTATCCGCTTTTTCCTACCTGGGCTGGGGGCGGAATAATAGGGGGTTTGGTCAGACGTCTGGGTCCACTACCTGAGGAGTGGAAGGGTCTTTACACTCCTCCCAAAGGCTCTGATTCCTGGAACGATCAGGGTCAAACGGCCGATCCAAATGATGACCTTGCACATACAATTGCTCGCTTTCGTCCAGACACGGATTCAAATGAGCAAGAACTTGCGCTCTCCATCATTTTGAAAGTATTTACTTACTGTCCGGAGAAATGTCCGACTGCAACACAGCTTCCGCAAGATCCTTCATTCAGAGCGCTCATGGAAAAACATGGTTGTTGATGTCATATTCCCGTGACCTTTGTGCTGTATTGCTGTTTCTATTTCCTTTTTTCTTTTCCCCTGGAGGGATTTTCTTTTTTGTTTCGAAAATGTGAATCCAAGCTTTTGTGATCTAGAAGAATGATAATATTATCAATATTTGCACATAAGCAACTCGTGCCAGCTTGACTATGTAAGCTACCTCAAACTAGTAGACTTCAAATGACCAATACAAGGAGCATATAAGATGTAATTTCCTGCCGTAGTGACACTCAGCTACCAGAACGGGTTATCCTTAACCTCAGTCCACCTGTTAGCCGATACAGTATCTGCCCGTACTCTGATTTCCAATAGTCAATTGGCGAGCTCTCCCCCGGTGGCAAAGAAATTGGCCTTTGTCCAAATTGTTTTCCCAATTTTTTCATCTCCCGGTACCACTTTCTATGTTTCAGTATCCGAGCAACGTTCAGCGAAAGCACCCACCATCCGTCATTCGAGCGTGCCCTGATCAGCCACGTCTATCGAGGTAATCACTTCTGGTATAACTTCTCATCCACCAGACCTCGCGGAAGGAGAACCAGATGTTTGTATCCCGCTCGTGCACGGTTAACTCCATGAAGTTGAGCAGGCTCCCGTCTACCGGCTCTGATCTCATCGCGGACAAATAGGTAGTAGTCTTTGAACTCGACCGCGAAAATCATAAAATGTGAGAGCGAGCACGTGCGAAATCGTAGTGCGAGGAGGTTGGACAGGGCCTGTCGATGTTCCTTTAGATTGGCTTGTTCGAATTACTCAGTACCCACGGATTCTGCCCTATTTAGGAGCACGTCTAGGACTTCTGCAGCGTGGAAAAAAGTGAGAAGTCGTGCCGTTGATCTAGACTCGGGGAGTGGCTCTTCTAGCCAGAGTTGCATGTGCGAGTCAAAATATTCCGGCAGTTCTGGGATGGGTTGGTGATTGGGTAGCAGAGTGGATGGGGGAGGGTAGTTCCAGTCCTTGGCCAGAATGAGCAGTACCCCTCCTGGCACAACATCGTGACTTAATTTGTTCTTCTGGGATGCTTCCTGAGAAGATTGCCATTGGCAACACCGCTTGCCTATGGCGCTCAACTTGACCAAGCGGATGAACTTCCGGCCGTTGTCGCCGCAGTAGCCAATGCTATATTGATTGACCCCAATGAAACTAGTACGCATATAGCCTGCCGCCTTCTCTAGGACTTTCCCTGCCGCTTCCAGGTCGTTCACCAGAACATAAACGTCATTAACATGGCACCCGTAGGGTTCATGATATACCCCTTCAGTCAGACACAATCCGTGCGCCTCACGAATATTGACACCCGTCCAGACCTTGTACGGAACTCCTGCTTCCTGGAGAAACAAACATGGCTCCAAGCGAGATCCGATATCCAGCCTTGGGTTGGTTCTGACCTGCGCAGGGTCCGGGACGTACGAGGGGAGTCGGCAGGTTCTGGTGACGAACGACCTGACCATTGATGGATTAATCATTTTCACTCGGGAGTTGTTGATGTTTCTAATGGTCTTGTCGTTCTCTAGCGTCAACATTATCTTATAGACATAAACCGACCAATCAGAGGTCTTTCAGTACTGGGTATAGAATATTGGCTTCCTGGTTAAAACGCACCCAGTCACATACGCACTAACCGGTTATGGGATAGCGCGACACATCCCACCAGGCACGTGATATTGAAAAAAAATATCTCGAACAACAGAAACATCAAAAGCAACTCAACCCGGACATTCCCCCTCGCTGTGTGTGAAGCAAACACCTCCAAATCAAAGAAGAAAAGATGTCGATCAAACTCGGGTTCCTCCCTGACCTAACAAGCGCACGACATGTGATCCATCTCTCCGACGATAAGCGACTGGTCCTCTTCCGCTTGCCATCAATCGAGCATACAAAATCCAAGACCAAAGCAGCCAACGAGACTGAGAATGGCTGGTCGTTTTATGCCATGGAGGCGGAGTGTCCGCATGCCGGTGGTCCGATGGAAGACTCGCAGGTCGATATTGAGGATTCCGCGTACATCGTCTCGTGTCCATGGCATGCGTACGATTTTAATGTAGAAACGGGCGAGTCGAGTGTTGGGATTAAGGCGTGTACTTATCCGGTGGAGATTCGTGGGGAGACTATTTTCTTGAAGTACCCAGAGGAGGGTATCAGCTTGAAGCAGCTGGAACCGGTGACGGAGCAGGTCAAGTTTAAGAAGCCAGGGCAGACTCAAGAGAGTGAGCTCTCGGAGGGCCTTCAGAAGAGCCTTGAAATCTCCTCAAGGCCCGTGTTTCTGGATGATAATGCAACTTTTTGTGATTGGGCTGTTCATATTCTGAACACTTCTCATCCGGAGCACAAGATTGAGCTTACGGTGCATTTATTCTCAATCTTCGCCGAGCGGGAGAAGTCGTCTTCACCAATGGAGATCGGCAGAGGCACAAGCACGCCTCCTATCACACCACCACGAGAAAACCTGAATACCGTGAAGGCTACGGAGATGCCGCGTTCGCGAGGTGGTGGAACGCTGAAAAGTCGGATTACCATGCTACACGCCCTAGCCAATATCGAATTATGGGCTATTGACTTGGCCATTGATATTTGCGTGCGGTTCTCGACGTTCCACGCTGAGGATACTGGCAAGGAGCTCCCGCGCGCATTCTTCCATGACTGGCTAAAGGTTGCCAGCGACGAAGCAAAGCACTTTTCATTCCTGCGCACCAGACTCGAGGAAATGGGCTCCTTCTTCGGTGCTCTTCCCGTTCACCATGGTCTATGGGAATCTGCGACAGCGACAGCCCACGATCTCCGCGCTAGAATCTGCATCATCGCGCTAGTGCACGAAGCCCGTGGCCTGGACGTCAACCCTATGACCATCGAGAAATTCCGCAAAGCAGGCGACATTGACAGCGTCGGAGCTTTGGAAGTGATCCACAACGACGAGATTACACATGTCACCACCGGTCACCGATGGTTAACATGGATCTGCAGCCAGGAAAGCACTGATCCGGTTGAAGTTTTCCGTTCGAACGTCAAGGAGCATTTCCGGAGTGGGCTAAAGGGCCCTTTCAATACCGAAGCGCGGATGCAGGCTGGTATGGATGAGCGGTACTATGGGAATTATGGAAAGCAGCCGGCCAATGTTAAGGTGGCTTGAGGATGTCGAGGATTGTGATACAGTATCAGGAACCATCACGAACTAGCCAGCGTCAGGCTTGACGACTATCGACTTGATATCCGCAACCAGTCACATGCAGTAAATTGACGAAACGAGAATGTTTCTTTCACGGCGGGACACGATCAAGCTTGAAAGCGTCGACCAAAAACTCGAACCGCGAAAGTTCATCTTGCGCCAACATGGAGTTCGATTCAAAGAACTGGAGGAACGTATGTCCAATACCGCCTTTTCTCAGGTCAGGTGCGAGACATCCACGCTATAGGATAAAATTCTTTGCCGTCATTCGTTCGAACTGGTCATGGTGGAGCGGGCTCGTTTTCTGCTGGATGGCCGGAGTCAAACAGCGCATGCTGACGAGATGGCGCGTGTCCTCCAAGCTTGTATCGCTCTATTAAACGTGGTGGATACGAGAGGGGCTCTGTGAAATAGAAATAATCCAATTCTCTGGAGCTAGTGACTCTTTAGAAGCGGATAAACTTCAGAATAAACTGCCGGATTTGTGTGGAAGAAAACACGAGATATTTCGTTGTTAACGCTCATTATGGCAAACATAAGACCACTCTCCATCCTTCACCACAGCAAATCATCAATAGAAATACACATCTAATCATACAAGACCATATAACGCCGCAAACCGAACAGAGACCATTATCCACACGATCAGCCCTAAACCATTCCCAGCATTATGCCAGGCATGAGTCGTAATCGTAATCGCAATCGTAAAACAGTTATCGAGTCGTAAAAGGTACCATTCGAAAGAACAAGCAAGTACGAGACCAGCCCATCTCAACCTCATGTCCGGGGTAGAGCCTATCTCCTCTTTATTTTGTTGCGACGACGATGACAGCAACGAGTTATAGCATTTCCAACCCAAACAGTGAGTGTAAGAAGCAGCCATAGGACGAAAGCAGATATGAGAGCTTCACCAATAAGTTCTGTCCATGTTTTCTCGTTGTTGGTGATTTTGTGGATCTCGGTCGCTATGATGATTAGGGGGTCTTTGAAGCCTGGATTCGATCAGAATTGGTCTCGAAGGCACTCTTCCTTTTGGGAAGCAGGAAACGTACTGTAGATAATAGAGAAACTTATAGCAGCAAAAATCCCCAATGGACAAAGGTCGACATGGTAGAGCTTTGGGTTGAAATTCCTCATATCCCAGCCTGTGTGTGGTTGCGGCTTTCTCAGCTTGCGTCGAAACGGTTCTTTCATTTGGATGAAGTTGGGATCATTTGTATCCTTAAGGCAAATTAAATATTAGAAAGAGCAAAGACAGAGAATAAAGGGAAGCAGATTGTGTAGTGGTTTGTGTTGGTTTGGGGAGTTTTGGGGAATTGCCGTGGGAATAGGGCTTCCTATTTGGGGAGGGTTGACATGAGCCTCATTCACATGATCGCGCGCTACGCTTTTTTTCAGGGTCGCTCGACTCTCTTCTCTCAAAATACAGCCAGAGTGCTTTGCTTTATGCTTTGAGCAAGGGCTTGTCGGAACAACAACGCAGTCATTGTCTTTTCTTGACTTGACTGGAGCAGTCCTTCTTTGGATTGATCGAATTACCAGCCCTTAAGCAACACAAGGATTCTTCTTCAAGCTCTGGGCAGACAGTGCCATCAAAAACCACATGGGGTCTGAGATTAATCTCAAAAGAGCGCATTCACTGTCGTGGGTATGTGCTTGAGCCTTAGAAGACAGTGCAGGAATAACACTAACAAATTGTGGCAGTTGCTATAATAGGGCAACTCGCTTTGACGCGATCCATGGATATTACCCGCGCTCCACACGCCATAGAACTGTCCTTCAACGGGATCAAGGGCGCCTCCCTACTGCACGGGATGTGAGTGGGCATTCTTTTCGATCGAGATAGAAACCTTTCGATAAGCGACAGAATAAAGTGTGTTTCAATGGTCTATCCGTGATCTCAGATAAGCAACGGTATGGATGGATGCGAAAGAGAATATGTCGTCGAGAATAAAGTGAGTTGCTTGAACTTTTATATGCCGTTGACATTATGTCATTGGCAGATTTGTTCACCTAGAACTATCTCGCCATCAAAACTGCTTATCAGACTGAAAAAGCCGACAGACAAATTATTTGTTCGCATAATACTGATCTGGACGCTCAGTCTTCCGACGAATCCCAGAATTGAGAACGACGACTGCCTATGTTGTCACGGCACTTGAAGTGAGGTATCTTCGCAAGACTTCTGCTTATCGCACCGATTCATCTCTATCTCTATCTGCTACACAATCGAATTCCATTCCTCATTGCCTTATTCCAATACTGGAAATACTTCGACAACCCCACAAGTCTTGTTCGTCAGGTCCATTGTTCTTATATATGAGCCCCCAGGTCAGCCGCTGACCACGGCTACTCTCTCCTCAATTAGGACTATAAGGTCTACCTCTCGGGGCTAAGGGTCGATCCTGTCTACTCACGCAAGTGTGGCGTTAGCCTGACCAACAACTTGGCGAACTGCAACAAGGGAACCATCTATTGCAAAAATCCACATATCCGCCTTTCCGCTTTCGACGATCGACACGACCTTCTGTTCATTCGCACTGGCTTCTACATGGTCGTGAATTGGATTGCAATGCTGACAGGCGCTTCAAATCAACTTGCACAGAATTTGAGGTCGTCCAGACAAGGGCAAAGCTCTAGCATTGTGACCTTCAAATGGCGCACGGATTGAGGGAAGCTGACAGGTAGCTCATAATGGTCAACCATATTATAGACGCCTATACGAGTGTCCAAGCAGCTCATTGACATCCGTTATAGAAAAACCGAATCGCATCCGTACTAGGGCAGGAGGCAGGGGATGAAAACACGCGGCCTCGGGTGCTTACGTACACCCGTATAATTATGCGCACAACGGCTGCACAACGGCGTTGTGCCCTAACACGCCCTACAAAGTACGCCCTGCGCCCTTTGTACGACAACTGACCCTGCAGATTCTCCGCGTGGGGTGCAGTGGTAGCGTGCCGCTTTACCCGTCTAGATGACAAATGGCTGCGATGGCAGAGACCCTCCCTATGGGGAAAATGGAGGATGCTAAGGACCCGATTGGCCCTGTGGGCCGGTTCGGCAGTGGCTTCGGATATTGTTCCCAAGTCCGATGGGTCCTAGAACCCATAGGAGTCAGCGAAAATTATTCTCTAGTCGCTAAAAGAACGATGGATTCCGTGACGACGTTTCAGCTACTCTTGCGTGCCTTCTGGGGTATCAATATAACCAGCGACGATGGGAACAGGCCTGGCGACAAACGATTTGGAAAGCGTTCAAGTTGACCAGCCGCGAACTATACCTTTCTGGCGCCAGGTATTCGACCAAGGTGCAATTACGCAGGATGTGCTGGATTACACTTATCCCGGGTCAGGAACGGCGGAGGATCCGTTCGTGGTGTCTTGGATCCCCAATGATCCCCGGAACCCAATGTTAATGCCAACGATGAGAAAGGTGGGCATCACAATCGTGGTTTCGACGGCAGCGCTGGCGGTTGCTGTAGCGTCGTCTGCATATTCGGGCGCAATCAACCAGGTAAAAGAAGATCTCAATGTTGGAACAGAGCTCGCCACGCTTGGACTATCGCTTTTCGTTATCGGATTTGCCCTAGGACCGTTATTCTGGGCTCCGCTGAGCGAGTTCATCGGTCGCCAAACGCCATTCATCTTCTCACTGGGTTTGATGACGGCCTTCCTTGCTGGCTGCGCCGGGGCCGAGAATATACAAACCCTGGTTATCCTACGATTCCTGGCCGGCTGTGCCGGGTCAGCACCCTTCACCAACTCCGGCGGCGTCATCAGCGACATGTTCCAAGCAGAACAACGAGGCCTGGCACTATGTCTATTCGCAGCCGCACCTTTTATGGGACCCGTCCTCGGACCCATCATCGGCGGCTTCCTAGGCATGAACGCGGGCTGGAAATGGGTCGAAGGACTCCTCGCCGCGTTCTCCGGCGTCCTCTGGATAACAATGACCCTCCTCGTCCCAGAAACCTACGCCCCGGTCCTCCTCCGCCAACGCGCAAAACGCCTCTCAACCCTCACCGGCAAAGTCTACCGCACGAAACTAGACATCGAGCAAGAAGGCGGCGTCTCCCTAAAACGCATGTTCGCCAAAGCCCTCCTCAGACCCTGGGTCCTGCTCTTCCGCGAACCAATCGTCCTCCTCCTCTCCATCTACATCGCCATCATCTACGGCGCCCTGTTCATGATGTTCGCCGCTTTCCCGATCGTCTACCAACAAGGCCGCGGCTGGAACCAGGGTATCGGCGGCCTAGCCTTCCTAGGAATCATGGTAGGCATGGTCTTCGCAACACTCTACTCCATCCCAGACAACAAGCGATACCTCAAAGTATCCAAATTCTTCGGCGGCTTCGCACCGCCCGAGTCCCGCCTCCCACCCGTAATGTTAGCCGCAGTCTGCATCCCCATCGGCCTGTTCTGGTTTGCATGGACAAACTCTCCCTCCATCCACTGGATGGCCAGTATCGCCGGCTGCGTGCCGTTCGGCTTCGGTGTTGTACTCATCTACCTGGGCGTGCTAAGCTACCTAATCGACTCATACACTGTCTTCGCTGCATCAGCGCTCGCCGCGAACGCAGTGGCACGGTCTATGTTCGGTGGTATTTTCCCGCTGTTCACAACGTATATGTATGAGGGGTTGGGGATTCATTGGGCGTCGTCGATTCCGGCGTTCTTGACGCTAGCGTGTATGCCGTTTCCGTTTGTTTTTTATAAGTATGGGGAGAGGATTCGGAGACGTTGTAAGTATGCTGCGGAGTCGCAGATGTTTATGCAGCAGTTGCACGCTGCTGCTAGGGATGACTAGTGTGCATTGTTTTGTATAGCGTGCATAGCGATGGTGTCGTCTTTTAGACATATTAGCGAGGACATGTTTATAAAAGTTCTTAATCTCTAATATCATTTTTGCGTGTTTTTGTACAGTAAAATCAAGCTGGTAACAGACGGTAATTCATTGAACCATATCTTTTCTTATACACGAAAAGAAGATAGATAAATGGTACAGCAGTCAGTAGTATATGGTACAGTGGTTAGAGAAAAAAAAAAAAAAAAAACACGAAACCCAAACATCCCTATATGACAAATTCCCAATAGATTCTTCATTCATACTCGTACTCTTTTCACCGTTGGTTCTGAGAGAACGAAGCACGAGCTTTCTCTCGTTGCCGCTCAAGAGCCTTCATATACTCTGCCCGCTTAGCATGGTTACGTTCCTCCCGCTTCCACTCCTCTTCCTCCCTCCTTCTCCGCTCGTAGTCAGCGGCCAGTTTCTGATCCTTTTCACTAAGGCGCGGCGGTTCAGCGACAGAACCGTCTGCGTTCTTCGTGGGACCGGAGCCGCGGAATTCGTTGATCTTTTCGGTTGCTTCGCGCTGGATGTTGTTTTTGTTCTCCTTGAAGGAGTTGACCATACGGTCGATGAAGCTGATGTTGGCTTCTTGGGAGGCGGCGCTTTCCTTCTGGGCCTCGACGAGCTTGGCCTGTTGGGCCTTCATGAGGTCCTGGAGCATGCGGAGGTCGTTGTTTCGGGCTTCTGCGGCTGCAGGGTCAACCATCTTCTTGGGGATGGCCATGCCTGCGAATTTCCTGAAGCTTTCGTTTTGGACGAGGTACGATTGGCCCAGGGCGAATAGACCCGTCGAGACGAAGTAGAGTTGGAGGGCGCTGGGGAAGAAGGCCATGAAAGCGAAACTGATAGCAGGAAGGCCGTAAAGGAATGCCTTTCCAAAAGATGAGTTCAACATGTCATTCATACCGGCCTCTCCACCTTTCTGTATTCATGTCAGCGACCAATCCGTCGTATTTAGAGATATCGATAGCAGAACCTACCCGGAGAGTAAGATGCATAAATGTTGCTGAAAGAGCCGGGAGAATAAAGACCGGATCAGCAACAGTAAGGTCCTTCAACCACCCCGCCGCCTCCACAGCCAATCCCGGGACAGGAAGCGAAGTCATGCCATTGACAACTCGATAGCATCCAAAACCCAGGGGAACCTGGAGGAAAGGAATAAACGACTTGATTGGCTTAATCCCGTGGTCACTCTGCAACTTGCTCATCTCTGCCCGGATCCTGGTTGCTTCCACCATGTTCCCTGCCGTATTGGTCTGAAGCATTTTCGTGCGGAGAGGGTTGATGATGTGCTTAATGTTCTGCATCCTGGCAGCCGTGTCGGACGCACCTAGCATGGGGTAAAGCAATGCCAGACGGACCAAGAGACCCGTTCCCACGATACTCGCCCACCACGGTAGACCTGACCAGATGTGAATATGCTCGATAACCCATTCGATCATCGATGATGGACCCCAGCCGTAATCTAACCCAAGCTGCTTCAGGTATCCCGTGTGTTCGGGGATTGCGTCGATGTCCGATAGCGATAAGCCGGAGATGTCACCAGCTTCCGTTTGAGCGGCCTGATCGGCGGCACCTTCGCTGGCAGTCGTGCCAGAAGCAACGGACGCGGTTGACGAGGTCGAGTTGAAACGAGCGGCCATTATCGATCCAGGAACGGCGGAAGGTGTAGCTCTCCGTGTGAGACCACCTGCGAGTGTCTGATTGATTCGTCCATATCCACCATAAGTGCTCTGCATTCGAAATGTCGATATCTGTAAGAAACAAGCGATTCTCTATCGTTAGTCCCTCCCAATTCCTCATGTCAGAGAATCAATTCCCGGGGACTAACCGAACGACTAGAGCGTGGGACAGTCAATCGCTGCCGGGCAATGGCAGGCATTGCGCCACGCCCTTTTAAACCGGCGCCTCCCAGCATTATAACAATTTGACGGCGCACAAACCGGAACGAAAGACAACAGCCGGGATACTTTTCGGAGTGGAGTGGAAACGGGCAGGCGGGCAACCAACTGAATGCTTCCCGCCGTCTTTTTTTTCGAGTGTTTTCTGCCGGGCGGACAGTGGGCTGTACGGGGACCGATGAGCACCATGGCGCATTATAAACAATGCATTGTTACTATTCTACTTGAAGATACTGAGGATAGTGTGAATGTTTATGACTTGTATTTGCAATGTGCGGTTGTAAGATCACAACGGTATGCCAACTCAAATTCAAAAGGGTGTTTCGCCAAACGCCGTCTGGGGTTTTGGAACCTATGTACACAAAAGACAAAGTCCACGCGCACTAGCGCATGGTCTTAGGGATGGGGAAACGGGCAGAGGTTGAAAAAGCTCCGGGGTGTTTAATCATGCAGTGCTGGGCAAGCGATGCGAAATTGGGGAAGGGGTTCAGAGGGAAGAGGGGCAAAGGGACGGTGCCACTGCATATATCTGTTTATTCCAAGGATGTGGTGTCCCTCAAACCCCTTCTCGAGGAAACGTCGCGGACTTCAATTCCAGGGCCCACGGCTCGTCTGTATGTTGGGAAGACCTGCGCGGAGTCATTACATTAGCATCCTGCAACGATCAGGGATTTTGGCGATGACAGTACCTTGGTGTTGGCCCAGCCAAGTCTGAAAGCAGCCTCATGCGCAAACAGTTCTCCAAATCCCAGCATCAATCCGTTCACAAAGGGAAGCACCAGGTTGATTGCGGCGCCTCGCAGGACACTCCAGAATGTTGGGGGCTTGTAAAGGACCACAGGCGAGGTGGACGTCGAGTGAACAGACGATACCAGCTCGTTTGGCGCAGAGTAGTTTTCCGAGTCCGATGGGATGGTCAGGCCGGACTCGTAGAGCTCCTTGGGGCCGGCGTGGGCGTCGGATGCCATGATGCGGGGGGGATCGACCAGGGGAAACGAGACGGATGAGTCGAGGTGAGGAGTGTTGGAAATTTTGAATATGATGCTGTACTTATCAAGATCTCCGGATATCAGATCGATGGCTTAATGTAGAACTGAGGAAAGGGTGTCTGGCCGTGGAGGTCGTTCAACGTCGTCGTTGGTTAGTGTTGATCTGCGGCGCTGTATGGCGTTATGTAAGCAGGTGTTGTTCCTGGCAAATTCGATAACAACCAAAGCTGTCAATTCTGCTAGCAATCTGTCAAGGAGTAGTCTAATTAATTGATTGTCGAATATAAATCCACATATCTTCTAGTTGTCGTCAATAGACTGTATTTGGACGGATAGACACCCCAGGCAACCCGGAAAATAGTCCCACCGGATGACCAATCAGGCAGCATGACGTACAGGCAGGCAGCTGCAGCAAATAGAACAAACAGCTTTCACCTTCTCTACATTACCAACTTCGGCTTGATTTGCCCTTACTTTTTCTACAGGATAGAAGCGTGCTATATCAGCATTGAGAAACTACAACCAGCTAGACTTGCGATACCCAGACGTCAACATGGAGAACAACCCCGCAGATCACGATGAGGCCGTTTCGCAGTTCTGTTCGCTGACCGGTCTTCAGCCCTCCGAGGTAAGCTTCGCTCTAAGGATACCGTGCGATTAACACAGCTAACTCTGGTCGCTTTAGGCCCAGGAATACCTTGCAGCTAATGGGTGGGATATCGAGGCGGCAGTGACCGAGTACTTTGCGGAACAAGACGAGGCCTTGCAGGACGCAAATACAGGTGGACAGCATCTTGGTGCCGGAGAGGGATCTGCAGGTCCGTCAGCTTCGTCGTCGTCGGGTACACCTCAGCAGTCATCTTCAGGTGGACACAGCCGTCCCCCAAAGAAGTTCGCTACTATGCGTGACTTTGCGTCTGGGGGTGGTGATTCTTCCGATGATGACGAGAACCCCAACCAGCCTTTCTTTGCGGGTGGTGAGAAGTCCGGGTTGGCTGTGCAGAATCCCGATGATCTCAAGAAGAAGATTATTGAAAAGGCCAGCAAGTAAGCTTTGCTATAGCTCATATAATTATTTGCAGCAGCTGACTCGAACAGAACCCAACTCCCATCCTCTGACGACCCCCAACCCCGAAGAAACCACTTCACCGGTACCGCCCGTACTCTGGGTGGTGATGATGCTCCCAGTCAAGTGATCGAAGCTCCCAGTGCCCCTGCTGCTCCTCAGTTGCCACAACGAGTTCAGCGGACCCTCCACTTCTGGTCAGATGGTTTCTCGGTTGACGATGGAGACTTGTACCGCTCGGACGATGCACGGAACGCAGAGATTCTCGACGGAATTCGACAAGGACGCGCTCCCCTTTCGATAATGAACGTGCAGCGAGGCCAGGAGGTGGATGTGGAGATCCAACAGCATGAGGAGAAATATGTGAAACCCAAGCCCAAGTACCAGCCGTTCGCCGGACAGGGATTCCGACTCGGGAGCCCAACACCTGGCGTCGCCGCAGCACCTTCTGCTCCTGCTGCTCCTGCTGCTGCTGCTGCTGCTGCGCCTAGCCAGGCCACCTCCGAGCCCGCGAAGCCTAATGTGGATGAGTCACAACCTACTGTTACTCTGCAAATCAGACTTGGTGACGGAACACGCCTTACGTCCCGATTCAACACCACTCACACTATTGACGATGTCTACCAGTTTGTCGGAGCGGCCAGCCCTATCAGCCAGTCGCGTCCGTGGGTATTGATGACTACATTCCCTAGCAATGAACTTACCGATAAGAGTGCTGTGCTTGGCGACTTGGCTGAGTTCAAGAGAGGTGGTGTGGTGGTGCAGAAGTGGCAGTAAACATCTTACGGGGATACTTTGTTTAACGAATAAAATATGGCGCTTAGCTACAAACGTAATAGCACAAGCAGACATTGCTATACGATAACTAGATAAAAATGAATAACGAGTCTTGAACTATGCTCTTCATAAAACTAGGATACCGCATCGGGAAAGATTGAAGATTGATAAGCAACGGAATGACGCAGAACCGCAACGACCATGAATTCTTATCTCAATCTCAACTCTCCAAAACACATACAATCAACAATTCATATAGAAAATGCCTCTAAATGGAGTTAAGAATGTTGTCCTGGTGAGTCCCGACCATCCTCTACACAACACGCCCTGCAAAAAAGAGAAGAAAAAAAAAAAGCCCCTCATTTCTTATCGATAACATTCTGCCAAACCTGAATCGCATCGCAATTCGACTCCCTCTCCTCCCAATCCCCAAAAAACCAGAATAAACACTAACAATGACTATGAAAAGGTCCTCTCAGGAAAAGGCGGCGTCGGCAAATCCTCCGTAACCCTGCAACTCGCCCTCGCTCTCTCCCTCCAAGGCAAATCCGTCGGCATCCTCGACATCGACTTGACCGGGCCTTCAATCCCGAGATTAGTCGGGCTCGAAGGCGCGAAGATCACGCAAGCACCAGGTGGTTGGTTACCGGTGACTGTTCATGATGCTGTCGACAACACTACCTTAACAACCAGCGATAACTCTGCGCAAGGACAAGAGGCGCAGGTGCAAGAAGGAAATGGAAGTGGAAGTGAAAGCAAACGAGGCTCCCTCCGCTGCATGTCCCTAGGCTTCCTCCTGCGCGACCGCGGTGACGCCGTAATCTGGCGCGGCCCCAAGAAAACAGCCATGATCCGGCAATTCCTCGCCGACGTGCACTGGGGCGAAACAGACTACCTCCTCGTCGACACACCACCCGGCACAAGCGACGAGCACATCGCGCTAGCCGAACAACTTCTCACGCTCTCCACGACAGATCCCCGTCTTGCGGCTGTAAATCCGTCACTTCCAAGGCTTGCTGGTGCGGTGCTGGTTACCACGCCGCAGGGGATTGCGACGTCGGATGTGAGAAAGGAGGTGAATTTCTGTGTGAAGACGCAGATTCCGACGCTGGGGGTTATTGAAAATATGTCTGGTTATGCGTGTCCGTGTTGTGGGGAGGTGAGTAATTTGTTTTCGAGTGGGGGTGGGCAGGTTATGGCGCAGGAGATGGGTGTGAGGTTTCTGGGGATTGTGCCGGTAGATGTTAAGTTTGGGGTGTTGATTGAGGGGGATGCTGTGGATGGTGATAGTGATGAAGGGGGTGAACGGGAGAAGAAGGAGGTTGAACAAAAGGAACCGGACAGCCGGCCGCTTGTTGAGAGGTACAAGACGGAGTGTTACTCATATGCGAGGTTTGAGGAGTTTGCGAAAACGTTAATATCTGGGATTGAGGCTACGGCGTGATGGTCTAAAAGTTCTTATGATTCATGATAGCATTGAATATAGTCGCATGTTCATCATCGTCAGTCATTAGATATCCTAGGCCCTAGTCCGCAGACAGATCACGATGCAGCATCGCGCGCAGCTGCACCTCCGCGGACTGTCGACAAGTCTGCGCCTGTCCATACCGTGCAATCCGACTAAAAAACGACTGCAGCCCTCCCATCACAAACAACGATGACCCAGCACCATCATCCCCAGCCCCAGACTCCAACACCTGATTCGCCTGCGCATCAAGAAGAACCTCCGACACAACAGCCGGCGTAACAACCCTATGCTCAACATCCTCCCCCAACAAACCCCTCCCACAAACTCCATCCCCCTCCGCAAACTCCCTCGTAACCGGCCCCGGCCCCGACCCCAGCCCCCTAACCCCACCATCCAACTCAAACCCCAAATTCATCCCCGCTATCGACCTCGGCGTATCCGGCTCCGCTAACACAGATGACCCATCCCCCGCCACCGAGAACGGCGCAAAACTCATATAACACGAGTCCCCACCACCAACATCACCAGTCCCAGTCCCATCATGCTGACGCTCCTGCTCAGAACTCGCCTCGTCGACTGGTAAGAGGTATCCTGGTGGGACGCGGATTTCGCCTAGCGGGGCTATGTGACTTTCGTATTCGTTTGCGAGACTTAGTTTACTGCGGCCGTAGATTTCGGCGATGGTGGTTAGTGTCGGTTGGATGGTGGGGTTTATGGAGGTGAGGATGGATTCGATGCTGAAGGAGTCTGGTGGAGGGAGGGTTGGGCCGGTGGTTTTGTTTTGGGGGGTGGATGAGGGGTTGGGGTTGCTTAGGAATGGGATGGATAGGCGGCCGGGGGATGTGGTGGTGGGGTGATTTCCAGTGTCTGCGGGTTTGTTGTTGTTGTTGTTGTTGATGTTCTCCCCCGTGTTACCGGAGTATGTTCGTACGAGGACTGGTTGGGATACTGGTCTTTGGGACTGAGGGGTCCCAGGTGGATTATTTCTCGTAGTGCTGACTGTCTGTCGACGGGTGCGCGACCAGGGCTTTGGCTGGTAACTGTTCATTTGGCGAAGTGCCATGGTGCGATATGCGCGAGTGGATTCATCGAGGGCCGGCTGGTGACGAGAGTTTGATGGGCCTGCTGTTGCTGTGATTGGGGATGGGTGTGGGGGGGAGAGTTGCGACCAGCGGTGGTGGGAGAAGGAGGATTGCTGTCTTCTTTCTCGGTGGTTTTGCATTTCGGTGTATAGGTTTAGATCTGACCATTTGACAAGCAGGTCTTGTATACAAAATGTCTGAAACAAGACGATGCATCAACTGGCGGGCGTATCACATGATTTCCAACTGTCAGGCTAACTAGATATAGTTAGTAGATACATGCGCATCATGATTGGCCGATGCTATATACATACAAGAACATTCCCAAAACGGAATCCATGAAGCTATTCACAAGCGGACAACCCACAGCTACCACAAAATAACAGGCTTAATCGTCTGCCCGGACTGCATATCCCCAATAGCCCTCTCAAACTCCTCAGCCGGATAAAACTTGACAATCTTTTCCAACGGCAAACTCCCATCCTTCACCCACTGAATCATCCTCGGGACGTACTCCTGCGGATTCACATCCCCCTCGATAACACCCATGAACTGCTTTCCGGAGACCATGAATTCATGAATGGGGATTGACAATGTTGCGCCCTCAGGAGCAGTCCCGACTTGCATGATCTTCCCCTTGAACCCAGTCATTCGTGTTCCCTCCGCGATTAACGCGGGTACACCCGTTGTGTCTAGCGTAATGTTCGCGCCCAGGCCCCTGGTCATTCCCCGCACTGCCTCTGTCACAGCAGCGAGATTATCCAGTCCGTTTACTTTGACGACATCAGTGGCACCAAGTTCCTTAGCTAGTTCAAGTCGCGACTCGTGTCGGTCGATTCCGATAATCTGCTTACAGCCTGCGACCTTGGCGCCCATGACTGCGCTTAGCCCGACACCACCCAGACCAAGTACCACGACCCGGTCTTTGGGTGTAGCATTACTGGCATTGATAATAGCTCCAGTCCCAGTTTGAATGCCACAGCCTAGTGGCGAAAGCAACTGCAGTTCCTCACGTGTGTGCACTGTATCCGAGACATTGATAACAGAGTCCTCCCGGACAATCGACCAACTAGAAAAACTCGATTGCCCGAAGAATTTCCCGTAGATATCATACCCATCTGCCTCATTGGATTGCTCTTTCTTAAACGCGTAGTTCTCAGGAACAACTTCAAAATTAATCGCGTTAAAATTGAAGCAATGCGCCGGATGTCCCCGATGACACGGCTCACAGCTCTTACATGCCGAAAAGGACAAAATAACAGTATCACCGGGCTTAGCTCCTTGTGTCCCGGGTCCGACGTCTCGAACATACCCGGCCCCTGTGCTTTATTAGCTTTTATCCCGAGGACGCTGGGGGTGGGGGGAAATACCTTCATGCCCCATAATCCGGGGATAATGAACCCCAAACCCACTCTCTGCGCCTGCTAAATGCAGATCCGTCTGGCATATTCCCGACGCGATGATTTCGACGAGTAATTCTTGTTGTTGGAGGGGGCGGAGAGTGAGGTTTTGTAGTTTCCATCCGCCGGTGTTGTAGGGGCCGTAAGAGACTAGGCCGCGTTTTGTGGTTGTAGTAGCGGTATCGGGCATTTTGATTTTTACGTTGGGAAATCGGGAATAAAGAGGATGGGGTTCGTTAAGTTTGTTTGCTGCTCGGTATACAAGATATATATGTACGTAGTGGTGGAGTAGGCATGGTGGAGTTCCGATATATCCATCCCACCTCCACTCCGATTGATAGCCGAGATGTGGATTTCGATCCCACATTATTTGCATCATGGGGAAGTGGACAATGCTTGGTCTGTTCTTTTGTCGAAATCAAAGCATGAATGTATACATCAATAGGTCAGGTTTTATCATAATGACCACCACAATATTGCACCACAATATTGCGCACCAGGGAAAAAACCTCCGGATTTCTACTACTAATCCAAAATAAGCCCCTACAATCAAAATGCCTTTCGTAAGCTCAAAAAACAAGCCCAAGAAGTTCAAAGGTGATCGCAAGTATAGAATCGCACTAGATAACCTCTAATACCACAAATCTAGGATTCATCATCGCTATGACCAAAGACCTGGGAATCTTGCTACTCCATCGCCAAAATTGTCTCGTAAAAATACAGAAACAGCTAGCAACGCAGCAACACGATCGAAAAAAGCGCGATGATAATTGGCAGGACTGCGAGACCATCTCATCCAGAACAGCAGACGATATCATCAATAACAATGCTCTGTTAGTCAAGGTAAACGACGAACTCGAGAAGGTGCACGGGGAGTACTGGGAACATCAGCTTCGTCACAACAAGCTTATAACCACTCATCCGACTAATAAAATTATCGTGAATGAGGTTATGATTCCCCGACTGCACCGAGACCGACACAACCGGCCGTATATCTGGGGACATGATCAGAAAGAATGTGCTGCCCGGGGAGGATGTTGTGGACGGAACTGTGGTTGCTATGAGAAGGCGTTGGATTGGTACCTTGCACCGGTTGAGGAACCTGAGAGAGAACAGAGGAAGTTTATGGGAGATTTTCGGACACTATTGTTGAGTGTGCTTGCTGTATTGAGTTCAGGAAGTGTTATCGGCCACATCCACGGCTTCCTCATACAGCATTCTAGAATGAAATGAGAGACTGTGCTCTCTTTTCTTGTTGTGAACTTCACTTGCTGTGGCCATTCATGTCTTGTTTGTATTCTTGAAGAGAAGTCATCCGTTGAGCTGTGGTTTAGCAGTTAGAAAATACATATAGCTGGAAAACTTGAGCCCATCCCAGTTGTTTGCTGCAGTCAGCAGTCTTGGATATAAACACACCACTGCTTGCAATATCACAGATGGCGATAGATGTGGTGTAAAGTACATACTGGTGGTCTTGGCATGCAGTTGGGTTGAAACCTCAATGGCCCTCATCACCTTTTTTCATCATCTCTCAGTAAGTACCCAGCTATCTTTGCTTGAAACATATCAAATAATAATCGCCCTATAGGCAGGTAAGAGAGTTTACCCCCAAAAAAAAGGGTCATTCTTCATAAATTTTTGTTAGCAATCTTCAGAAAAGTCCTGACTATGTGGGCCTATATTCAGAGCTTTTGGGGAAATCGTCAAGAAAACCATCAAGAACCCGTTCCTCCATCAGTCAAAATTGCGGCCGCCCGATTCCCCGCCGATGGGTTAACCCCCCACTTGGTATCTCTCCAGACAACTTCTCACGGCATCCAGGATCAGCCGAGATTCTCACTTGACAGCCATGTACCAGACCTGCGAACGTTTTGAAACATCCCTGAGCCGTGGGTTCATGCAGATAGGGTCAGGTTAGAGGCCACGAAAGATGCAAGTCTGAATTGCAAAGGTGTTTACATGGACTTCTTCACTTCCACCATGGATGAATTGCCGGAAAACTCGAATTTTCCTGAACATATTCTTGGTAATAGATTCCTCCATGGAGATGTTTTCATTGTCAAGCTGCAACCCCGTGAGTATGGGGTGAATGGCTGGGCGGAGTATGATGATGTGCCTGCAGAGTTTCTCAACTTGCCTTCAATGAGAGGGAGAAGGACGGCATATTACTATCCTTAAGATTGGGACTTGTAATTATTGGCAAGCCTGGGTTGCTTGTATTCTGATTTGCGTTGTCTACTATAAGGCAGCTGTACGGCCAGTATTATGTGACTAGGGTTTGAAAAGACATTCGCGGCAATATCGGTCACCGCTGTATCCGTACTAAGCCCACAATACTACTCCGTTTAATGCTCTCCGCCGATTGACCGCCCCTGTAGCATCACGTGCTTCCCCACATTACCCCACATAATCCCCGGTATTCGGCTTTCCCAAAGCAGTATCGAGATCTCCCACTCCACAGCCTCCCACAACCATATCCCAACCCACTACATCCCTCAATTGCAACTGAAATGCAGTCGAATTCGATCTATCAATGTCCAATTTGCCCAAAACACTACAAGCGTCGCGAACACCTGAAACGCCACCGTAGTTCTCATACTTCCGAACGCCCCCACCGATGTCCGCAGTGCGACGGGCGGTTTCAGCGGGCGGACGTCTTGCGACGACACCTGCAGACGTGTCTGGAGAGGAGGGGATCGCGGGGGGTGGCTACTCGTCGAAGGGCGTGCGATCGCTACGTGCGACAGAAAAAGGCATGCGACTTGCAACAGCCGTGTGATCGGTGCGCGCAGCAGATGGTCGAGTGTTGTTATTCTGCTGGCCTCGATGTCGCAGCTTCAGAGGAGAGGAATACGATAACAAGTCCGGGGAATGCAGAACTAGCACAAGCACCGCCAGCTCCAGAAACGACGCTGGCGATGGCGTTTCGCTGGTCGGACTTTGATGCGGACAATCTGGTGGCGAATTCTGGTGACCATGATGCTATGGCCCTGAGTGATCCGAATGTGCTGGACCATGCCAGCCCTAGCTGGCAGGATTTGATTGCAATGGCATCGGAGGGTCCGCCGGGACCTGATAATATGCACACTTCGTTTCAATTTCTCGACAAGATGACTAGCAACACGGGGCTGGCGTATAGCTTTGACTGCGGGACACCAGAGGAACGGGCACAGGTGCTATCTAGCCTGGAAAGCGAGGTGGAAAGTGAATATGGAGCATCATCATCACCAGAGACGATGGACACGCCGGGATCGCCGTTGGTCGATGGATTATCGCTGAATTGGTTTAATGACCCCCTATCGCTCAAGACTCATCAGATCTTACACCTCATCAAGGATGTGGTCATGGTGAAGCCGCGGAATAGTTCTGTCACGCTGGACTGGTCACCGGGCTTACAGCAGTCGTGTCTACGGTTCTTCTCGCCGGTGAATCTGCGCAAATATCTGGGATTATATTGGGCGGTCTGGCATCCAAATGTCAATTTCGTCCATCGACCTAGTTTTGGTCCTACGTCAGCCAAACCAACCGTTCTGGCAGCTATGACCTTACTTGGTAGGTTTATTCTCTTTTCTGAATGTACACTTAGCTAACTGAACAGGTGCATGCATGTCACCCGAAACGTCTGATCACGAAGAGGCCCGGATGTGGTTCAATTGCGTCGAAGAGCTGGTCTTTACCGACGAAGACTTTAATAGTGATTTCACTTCTGCGACATCCTGTCCTACTCTACATCGGAACATCGTCCAGGCGCTGCAGGCAGCTTATATGGTGTGCTTATACCAGAACTGGGAGGGTAGCGATGCGAGTAAGCGGCGGATTCGACGTTATCGCTTCGCTAGTCTTGTTTCTGTAAGTCTCCCAACAGTGTACTTGTCTAAAATATATGCTAATTGACAGACTGCTCGAGACATCGACTTAACGACTGTCAAACACGCCAAATACAGCGAACATCCTCGATACCAATTCGAATGGAAGGATTTCGCCACTCGAGAAGAGCTAATCCGTGTCTTAATCTGGATCTTCCTCCTTGACACAGCATTCGTCCTCTTCAACAATCTACCCCCTCGCATGGTGATTAAAGAAATGAAAATCCACATGGCCGTGCCGGACGCATGCTTCCAAGCATCAACTGCAGACGACTGCCACGAACAGATCAAACGACTCCTCCCCACAAACAGCCAATACTGGAAGATATCCTTCTGCAACGCATTCAAAAGTCTCTTCCAGGAGAACCTGGCAATGAATCTCCGCTACGACCTAGCCGCCCTAGGCCCACTAAACCTCTTCGCCCTAACCTCAGCCATCCACTCCCAAATCTTCCAATACCGCAGCAACTCCTGGGGCACCGTCCAACTCCTCGCCCCAATCCGCAACGCCTTAGACAACTGGCGCGCAATCTGGGAACTCTCCGTGACATCCCTCCCCCCCAAACTCTCCCCACACGTCGACCGCGCTGACGACGACGACGACGACGACGACGACGACGACGGCTACTACAAAGCCCAGATAATCATACACCAACCCGAACGCATGTGGCGACGAGTAGGATTCTGCAGATACTGCCCAGAATACTGGTTACTGGCAAATTTGATGGTCAGTCAGCTTACGGAGTTGTGTGTGTCGGGGTCGCAGCCGAGGAATGAGTTAGAGAGGTTAGACGATGAGCCGCTAGATTCGATTTTGAAGAAGTATGATGAGACGAGTATGCAGCAGGCGAATGATTTGATTTTGAGTTTTCAGCGGTGGCAGGTTTTTAGTTGTTAGTTGCTTTTGTTATATACGAGTTTACGAATTAACACTACTTTATGCATCGTTTTTTACGAAGTGCATGCTTTTATTAGGTTAACCTGCTAAAAAGGCGTTATGATTTTCGTCCACCCTCCCGAATGTCAGGAAAATCGACAATATGAGTCCTGATATACCCTTCAATGGCAATTGGTCGCAGAGAAAATTCCATCCAGATAGCAAAAAGAAAAGAAATGCAATTTTTTTACGAATAGGCGTGCCCATATCTGTTATCCGTAACTATTCGTCCGATGTTTTCTCCGGAGCGACGGAGAGGGCCTAATGCAGTCACATAATTAGTGAATTGAGTGCACACTGCAATCTAATACGGCTTTTGTGCTTTCGTTGGGCTTGACTTATTTGCGCACATCACGCAACCGATTCTTTTGTTCACCTTACTCGCCGTCTGTGCTCAGCGACAGTGAGGTCTGCACTAACGACCGCTCCTTTGAACGTCGTTATCCAGCCCTGAAGTATGTTCGTGGTGGTCATCGCAACGAAGACGGAGCTGCTGTCGGGGTAAAAGCGTGACTAACGAGGGTAGACGCACTCTTAGTATGGTTCTATTCAGGCTCGTGGTCTAACAGATCCCCTAAATCGTGGCCAAGGATCCGTACGTCGAATCCAGTGCATGCGCTGCGCGAGCTGGTGCCAGATGGCTTCCGCTCATTACTGAATTGATCCGTCAATTGCTAACGTATTCATTGTATCCAGATACAAGTGACTCGATCAGCATCGCGCCCCTCCTCCCAGCCACTATCGCCCCCACGACGCTCGTGAAGGACCACCAACCGCCCGAACCTTGCTTGCATCATCCTCCCCCCTCCGTGCGTTCCGTCGAATTCACCAACCAGACCCCTGACCTGGATAGACCCTGTGGATCTACCAGCCCCGGAATGGCAAATGGCCGACGAGGCGATACCTTGGTTCGTACTCTTGCGCTCCGCGATCCGAAGTTCGGTGCTCTAGTTTGGGTACAAGGTCCAGGAAGTGCAGACTATTTTCGAGAAATTCAATAAAACGAGTTACAAGTTCCAACCGCAGCCAATTTAGAAATTCCGGTATGTTCATTGGCGAGAATATATGTTGATCCCTTTATTCCTGAAGCCTTGTTCTCTGTGATATAATTGATCTACCCTAAAGTCTGGCAAGACGTGCTGACTAGAAAGCTTCAGGTTCCTGCGTACCGAAAGGCCTTGATGTCCCGTTTGAGATTATGGCCGAAATAGCAGTCGTTAATTTCTCTTTTGAGCATGAGAGAGGCATTGTCCTGAAAGGCTTCAGGACCGTGTTGGTCGCAACTGGGAAGTCGGTCAATACATCTTCAATTGCCATTCAATGGCAATTTGTTCATTGGAAATCCAAAGAAATCGATCTCCTGGATTACGTTTGGGATTCCCGATATCACATCTGGGATGTAGGCGAGGAGCCTGGACCTATGCTTAAGACTGTTGATCAAGCTCGCACATTTATCGGTTAATTCATGATCCATGGCAGTAGAGAAGGCATTTCATCGACTGGCTTCTCATGAAGCAGACCGCAAATCCTGCAATTTTCGCAGAAATTTTGGAATTAGCTTCCTACACCCCATACTGGTGAACATTATTTTTCTCGCAACGTCAACCGCATTCTTATATTCCTCGGGAATCGTACCCATAACGAAGAGCGTCGGCTTTACAGAGCTCCTTGGGCTGTTCTAACCTCTCTCACTCTCTCGCAATGAAGCATTGACCTAAACTGAGTTGTACACGTAGATTCATAGTCTCCATCCTTTCTGTATGCTGTCTCACGTTCCATTCGCAATCCTAATTTATTTATATGTCACACTATTTCCCTGCTTCACTTTCAGTAGTTAGTTTAGTATGATTTACGAATGAACCCGACCATGCACAGATTGCCTTTACGAAGTACATACCGGATTCTCTACAATCTGGACGTAATGAAATGAATGGACGGCGGCGAGTAATGCTCTACGCGTAGATCGCCGAAATAGGATCACCTAGGTTATTGGTACGTATCCCACCTCCACATCCGACACTCAAGCTCTGCCCACATAGCTCCGACATACAACGATCTCCACCAATAACCGACCATATTATACAGACAACTGTACGGATCACCATGTACTTTTTAACTTGCAGAGGAGAGAGATGTATACATATAAAAAGGCCCCCAATTACCCCGGCATGGCATGAACTCTTGTTCATCAATTTGATCTCTATCAACTCTAGTATACAGAATGTTACCCCCGATTACACTCTTCTGCCTCGCGGTAGGCACCTTGTTTCTCTTCTCTCGGTTGCTGTCTGTTGGACGACGACCGAAGAATTATCCCCCTGGGCCTCCTACACTGCCGATCATTGGGAATATTCATCAGGTACCCCCTCTTATCCTCTTTATCTTTCGAAGAATGACTGACAGTACTAGATGCCCACCCACGATGCCCATTTACAATTCGAGAAATGGGCTCGCGAATATGGTCCTATCTACAGTTTGATGCTAGGCACGAAGTGTCTCATTGTGATCTCAAGCGATGAAGCCGTCAAGGAACTCCTCGACCGCCGGAGTAGAATCTACTCCCATCGCCAGGACATGTATATTGGACAGACGCTGTGCAGTGGTGGACTTCGTGTTCTCATGATGGTAGCTCTCCCCCTCCCATCCACCTGAACCAGACCAAATACTAATAGAAATGAACAGGGCTACGGCCCAACCTGGCGCATGTGCCGCAAAATGATCCACGGCCTCCTCAATGTCGTAGCCTCCAAATCCTACCTCCCCTACCAAGTGCTCGAAAACAAGCAAATGCTGTACCAGTTCCTTACCGAGCCCAACGACTTCCTAAAGCACATCCGCCGGTACTCCAACGCGCTAACCACAACAATGGTATTTGGCTGGCGCACGCCCATCTACGAAGATCCCAAGATGATGCAGCTATTTGATGGGTTCTCCGAGTTTTCGGATATCAATCAGACCGGGACGGCGGCGATGGTTGATTTCTTCCCGCTTTTGGGCAAGTTGCCTGAGTTTCTTGTACCGGCGCAGGGAAAGGCGAAGGAGTTGCATAAGAATGAAAAGGCGCTGTATTTGAGCCATTGGTTGCAGGCGAAGAAGGATATCCGGGCTGGTACTATCAAGCCGTGTTTCTGTGAGGGCATGTACGAGGCGCAGAAGTCCGAGGGTTTCAGCGATGACCAGGCTGCTTATATCTCCGGTACACTTCTCGAGGCTGGGTCTGATACTACTTCTTCCACGCTCTACGCCTTCGTCCAAGCAATGCTCGTCTACCCCGACGTGCAGCGCAAGGCACAAGCCGAAATCGACCGCGTTATCGGCCCTTCCCGCATCCCCTCCATGGACGACATCGACTCCCTCCCCTACATCCGCAGCATCATGAAAGAAACACTCCGCTGGATGCCCACGACCATCATGGGTGCCGTCCCACACGCAGTCACACAGGACGACGAGTACATGGGCTACTTCATCCCCGCGGGCGCAGGAGTTCTCCACAACGTCTGGGCCATTCACATGGATCCCAACCGCCACCCTGAACCCCGGCGCTTCAACCCAGACCGGTACTCTGGCGACGAGCAGAGTTTCGGCGATGCAGCTGCAAATCCCGACCCATCCAAGCGCGATGTCTTTACCTTCGGTGCTGGACGACGCATTTGTCCCGGTATCCATGTCGCAGAGAGGAGTTTGTTCCTGGGTATGGCGCGGGTTCTGTGGGCGTTTGATATTCTGCCCAAGGTTGATGAGAGGACGGGGGAGAAGATTGTGCCTGATACGGAGAGGTTGACGCAGGGGTTTGTGTGTATGCCGGAGCCATTTGAGGCGGATATTAAGCCGCGGTCGAAGGAGAGGGCAAGTGTTGTGGTTAGGGAGTGGGAGGAGGCGAGGAAGGAGAATTTGGATGAGAGGTTGCAGTGGACGATGTCGGAGAACTAGTAGTTATTCTTTTGTTATGTTATGATACATGATTATGAACATATTACTCATGGATTGCTTGATATCATCCAGCTTGGTAGTCGAAACTAAACAATGCTCGAGGTCGTCCCACAAGCCTTATCATCCAAAACCACATGCTCCGGCGCCTTCCCATCCTTTAACGGAATCATCAACCCCACCGTCTGCTCATCACTCGGATACGTCGCATAATGCCCCTCACCCTGCGTATCCATCGCGAAAAATAATCCATGTCTACCACCCAAAATCACCGACTGCTGCTCTGGCTTCGTCGGCACAGTGATATTGATCGATCCGGAGAGGTACACGACAATCTGCGCGCTGGGCGCATTGTGTAGCCCGTAGTCTTCGTGTGGCGGGCGCACAACGTAGTTTACTTTAGATACGTCTGCGAGATCCAGGTTCATGGCGCCGGCCGCCGTGCCATCGAGGGTCGCGGCGTCGAAGGGGGTGGTTATTTGCCAGCATTCGAAGGCGGAGGAGGTGTTGTCAGGAGTGTTGACAATGGCAGTTGCGGTGAGGTGTTTGTTCTGGTTCTTGCTAGGAGCGGCCAGGACGCTGGAGGAGAGGGAGAGGAAGGAGAGGAGCGTAAAGAGGCCCATTTTGTATGATAAATTGGGTATGTTTTGCGGATGTATGTGTATGGGGGCACTGTGCTGTTATACAAGTGGTTTGCGAAAAGGATGTGGAAGCCTCAAATGTGCAGCAAGGACGATATCTATCATTTCAATAATCCGCCAATTCCAAAGATCGAAACCGAGCGAACACTCCTATTATTACTATGGAGCTGCTTACAAGCAAGAGACCAATCAAGATCGACGATCGACGAACTATGGCCAGATTGTCGGAGTCAAATCCAGATTATTGCCCCACCGGGATGTTGATCGGAGATAATAATCGGAATTGGACTGTTCATGGCTGAGCTGAGCTATGTTTTTTTGTTCGTACTCCGTATTTAGCTGTCAGCTTGTTGCTCGTTTTCTGGTACACCCACGGCTGAATACACGTGTCGAGTTTCCGAGCGAGTACACAAGAATTAGGGCATTCGCCGCTCTAATCAGAATTTCATGGATTCGAGCTTCGCCATTCCTGCACATGATGTTCGGTTAAAATTTAAATGTCGAGCCGTATCCTGAAAACAACGCGACTCTCATCCCAGAATCCGGTTCCAACACTCGTTTATGGCCAACGCCACTGAGGCGATCTTCAACGCTGGATATCAGTTTCATGGAGCGGCCACAAAATTTTTCTATATAGCAGTGACACCAATCGTAAGTCAACCTATCTTTCTTCCTCATTCTCCGGCCCTTGAGCATCCGTGTTAAATGAGCTCACCGTTCCATTTTATCTAGCTGATGGCTCGCTTAGTTTTAACTCGTTACTCTTCGAAGGTAATTCTACACTCGCGGCCTACATGCGTGCCTGGTTCGTGTCTTTTGTCGTGCACCTCGGCCCTAGCGGGTACAGTGCTTACGGTCCGGCTGCAGCGCCAGCTTGGCCGGGGAAACGACCAAGGAATTTGGCCGCAATGGTGAGAAAGGGGCAAAGAGTAGGAATTGTAGCCTTGATCATTTTCCAATCATTGCACGGGCTGAGACCATGTTGTGAACGCCTGTTTAAGCAGCATCTGGATGCGTAATGCTTACATGACTCAAGTATTGTAATTAAGTACTATCCATAAGTCCAAATCTCTCCTACATTTCTTCTTGCACTTCTCATGTCCTTAGGTACTCCATACATCCAAAATTCTGGATGGTGAGAGTCGGGCGATGCCAAAGATAGAAAGAATGGCACCAAGGTTGGCCAATCCTGTAAGGCTCAGGTCCAAGTAGGCTATCAGTAATTTTAGCACACTGGTCACTGTTACAGACCTTATCCTGTCAGCCTCACGTGACGATGCGGGGAGTTAAGGCAGAATCATTGGGTATGCTCAATGGGATGATCAG